>NW_006408739.1:1017357-1019585 GCF_000296735.1 Chrysochloris asiatica
GATATAAGATCAACATACAAAAATCAGCTGGATTCTTTTATACCAAAATTGACAGCATTGAAAAGAACATTAGGAAAGCCTAATGTTTTACAATAGACACCCAAAGGATGAATGAAATATCTAGGAATAAATGTAAACAGAGAAACAAAGGACTTATACAAAGAAAACTACATACACTATTATAAGAGACCTACAAAAATGGAAGAACATACCATACTTCTGGATAGAAAGACTTAACATTGTGAAAATGTCAATACTGCCCAAAACAATTTACACATACAATGCAATCCCAATCCAGATTCCAATAACATTCTTTAAAGAGATAGACAAAACAATTACAAACTTTATATGGAAAGGAAAAAGACCCAAGATAAGCAAAGCACTGCGTAAGAAGAAAAATAAGGTTGGACACCTCTCACTCCCCAACCTCAAAATTTACTACACGGCTACGGTGCTCTAAACAGCTTTGTACTGGTACAATGAAAGATACATAGATCAATGGAACAGAATCGAGAATCCAGAAATTAACCCATCTACATACAGCCAACTGATTGACAAAAAACCTAAATATATTGCATGTGGAGGTGATAGTCTCTTCAACAGATGGAGCTGGCAGAACTGGAAAGGGATACGCCAAATATTGAACCAAGACCTTCACCTCACACTTTAAACAAAAACCAACTTAACAAGTATTAAAGACCTAAATGTGAATCCAAGAATTATGAAGACCATCAATGAATAGGGATAATGTGAGGGCACTAATTCAGGAAATACACAAACTACCAAACATTTTGAAAACTACACAAACAAAAGTAGACAAAATAGATGAGTGGAACATACAAAAAATTAAAAACTTACATGCATCAAAAGACTTCACCAGAAGAGTAAAAAGGGAACCCACAGAATGGGAAAAATTTTGCAATGACACATCAGACAAGAGACTTATTTCTAAAATATATAGGAAACTACAACACCTCTATAATAAAAAGACAACCCAATTAAAAAATGGGCACAGGGCATGAGCAGACACTTCACCAAGGAGGAGATCCAGGCAGCCAACAAACATATGAAGAAATGTTCACAATCACTAGCCATTAGAGAGATGCAAATCAAAACAACAATGAGATATTGTCTCACACCAGCAATAACAGCAAAGATCAAAAAAGTAGAGGGCAATAAATGCTGACAAGAATGTGGAGAGACTGGGACACTCCTGCATTGCTGGTGGGACTACAAAATGGTCCAACCTCTCTGGATAGCAATATGGCGACGCTTCCTCAGAAGGTTGAAAATAGAAATACCTTATGATCCAGCAATTGCTCTACTTGGTGCTACATACACACAATGGAATATTATGCTACCTTGAAGAATAACAAGGAAGCTGCAAGCTACCGCATAACATGGATGAATCTTGAGGACATTATGTTGAGTGAAATTAGTCAGTCACAAAAGGAGAAATACTGCACAGGACCAATACTGTAAAAGACTAAGAAAAAGAACCCATACTAAAGAGGCGGGGGGATTCTTTGCTGGTTGCTGGGATGTGAGGGGTGGGTGAGGCAAAGAGAGGAAGGAACGGTACTGGGCAGGGAATAGATACAGGATACTTTGGGTGCTGGGGAGGGGGGCAATATGCAAGAAGGGGGAAGAACAAAGTGGCGGATGGGAGAACAATTAGGCAGGTTTGCATTGGCTAAGTGGCACAGAGGTAAATAATGATGTATGCACAACCTTATAACAACAGGACTGTGGGATACAGGAATTGAGACATGGTTGGAATGGGAAAAATGTGGGAAATAATATTAAGATGCTTGGTTGTCTTTTGAATCTTAGTTTCCCTTGCATACCATTATAAAATAGACACTGGAAGGGGAGAGAAAGGAATAGCCAGAAATATCACCACAGAAAGCTTGTAAGTCCGACTTCTGCCTATAACTGATTGGAATACCTTAACTGGGACTACAACGTACCCAGTGAAGGAGGCTTCCTGCAGAGCCTCTGCATTACATAAGACTATAGGTGGAATCATGAACAGCATCCAGAATCTTCAGAGGTGGGAAATTTCCACTTGAAAGGATAGGCAGACCAGCCTGGAGCGGCTAGAAGAACAGAGATACTTCTTGAAAGAAAGACCAACAGGAAAAATACAAAACAATAGAGGAAGCCCGACTGATTACTACAAGAACAAGCAAGTTGCTTGCCCAGGAGACATCAAGGCAAGTGGTCTG
>NW_006408739.1:1033986-1067815 GCF_000296735.1 Chrysochloris asiatica
AGCACTATTTACAATAGCAAAAAGATGGAGACAGCCAAGTGCCCATCAACTGAAGAATGGATAAACAAATTCTGGTACATATACACAATGGAATATTATGCTACACTGAAGAACAAGGAAGCGGCAAGCCACCGCTTAACATGGACGAACCTTGAGGACATTATGCTGAGTGAAATCAGTCAGTCACAAAAAGAGAAATACTGCATAGGACCACACTACTGTAAAAGACTAAGAAAAAGAAATTATAGTAAAAGGGGGTAGGGGGAAGTCTTTGTTGGTTGTTGGGAAGTTGGTGATGGGTGGGAGGAAGGAGGGAGGGTGGAGCACAGGGCGGGGATTGGACACATGAGAGCTTGGGTGCTGGGGAGGGGGTAATATACAGGGAGGGAGAGGTAAGTGGAGAAACGGGGCAGATAGGAGAACAATTGGGCATGTTTGAAAGGGCTAAATGGGACAGAGATATATGCACAGCCTTGGAACTGCAGGGCTCTGAGATACAGGGATTGAGTCATGGTTGGAATGGGGGGGGGGGAAAATCATGTTAAGATGCTTGACTGTTTTTTGTTTTGTTTTGTCTGTTTGTTTTTTTAATCTTGGTTTCCCAAGCATTATTATATAGAGTAGACACTGGAGAGGGAGAGAAACGAACAGTCAGAAACATCACACCAGAAGGCGTGTAAGTCCGTCTTCTGCCTATGACTGATTGGAATACCTAAAATGGGGCTACAGCGTACCCAGTGAACAAGGCTTCTTGTGGAGCCTTTGCAATACATAAAACTATAGGTAGAAACCAGAACCACATCCAGATCTCCAGAGATGAGAAATCTCCACTTGAAAGGACGAGCAGACCAGCCTGGAGTGGCTAGAAGAATAAAAGATACCTTTTGAAAGAAAGACCTGCAGGAAAAATGGAGGCAGATGGACTGTTAATACAAGAACAAACAAATTGCTTCCCTAGGAAACATCAAGGCAAGTGGCCAGGTCCTCTCAATGCAAACCCCCTTCCAAAACTAAGACTCAACTGAAATGCACACTCTGATTGGTGACCACACACATCACCGATGGGGGAAAATGGGGTAAAAGCAGCAATGAAACGGCATGCTAAGCCCCACAATGTTCAGTGAATTTCTGTGGACCCAGTTGGGGACCTGGTTGGCAAGCAGTGTGAGGAGACCTGGGGACTCTAGGGCCAGAGTCAGTGGCGTGGCCACGGATGACTTGAGAGGAGAGTGGAGCTACCAGCTGATGGGAAGAGAGGACATATGCACAGGAGCGCCCACACTTGCAGATAATACCCACGTGACCTGGACCGGATGACTCGACGATCGGAGCTCAAACAGGAGAAGAAAGAAGAGGGAACTTGACCTATACCTATGGAACAGCAACTCAAAAGAAGGAACAAATCCAGCAAGAAACATTCCCACCCCCTCCACACACAGAGTGGACGGAGATGGGCAACTTGGTCATTGGATACTCAAATGGGGAGAGGGGGACTACAAAGGCAAGAAATGACTGGCTTACAAGCTTTCAAGAGGGAACCTGGTGCTAGGGAGCACGGAGGAAGGCAGAATCTCCAGTGGATACTATTCAATCTGTCTGGGTGGAGCTTATGAAAGGAAATACAGATGGGTAACTCGTGATACTGTAGTGAATAATGCTTATCAGGACAGATTATAAGGGTTGGAAATGCAAAGGTAGACATTTTGTAACAAGGAAGGGAGTGATTAATTCTCCAGGCTAGAGCGGGACCCTACCCAGAGAAACAGAGATGCCTGAGATGGAGACAGAGAAGACAACGTGGAGTGATGAAACAACTGGGGACTTTGGATCCAGAGAGGAAAAGGGACTGTGGGCCGAAAAATAGGGGGATGGGGGGAGTGTAGGGGGCGGGTATCTAGGATATACCCTTTGGTTGGTGGATAATGCATGGAGGGGATTGGAACCATGGCAATGAGATGATATATGATGGAATGAATGTAAAACTAAAGTTCTCTCATGTAAACTATCATATAATTCACAATAAAACATTAAAACAAAACAAAACACCTCTATATAGGGTTGCTATGAATCCGAACCAACTCAATAACACACAACAACTACTACTACTACTTTTCCAAACATGATGTCCTTTCTCAGGGACTGGTTTCTTCTAATAGGATGTCCTAAGTACAAAGGAGCTCTGGTAGCGTAGTGGTTATGAATCAGGCTGCGAACATTAAGGTCAGCAGTTCGAAACTACCAGCCACTCCGCGGGAGAAAGATGAGGCTTTCTACTCCCATAAAGATTTACACCCTCGGGAACCCTGTACAGGGTCGCTATGGGTTGGAACCGACTCGATGGCACTTAACAACAACAACAACAAGTACATGAGACAAAATCTTGCTATTCTCACTTCTGAGAAAGAGTAAAAACTACCACATAACATTTCCAATGCTGTTATCTTTATGGAATATGTTGTTGTTGTTGTAAGTGCCATGTAGGTGGTCCTAACTCACAGTGACCCTGTGAGACTGTACATCTTTGCGGGAACAGAAAGCCTCCATCTTTCAGAGCAGTTGGTAGGCTTGAACTGCCAACCTTGTGGCTCAATCCAGTGCTTATCCCAATTAAAAACTGAGAGGAAACTGGTTTACCAAAGGAATAGAAGCATTAATTATAAAGAAAATTCAAAACAGGATCATCAACATTGTAAATTACATGTGTCAGGTTCATAATTTTGACTGCATTCATTCTCTCATATAACTCTCAAAGAATCCTAATTACTGAGTTCACCTGGCTACTGCTTTGCTCTCTCAATGCTTATTCTTTCTGTATTCCATATGTTTTCTTCATCCCCTTTACTCTTTAGTCAATTACTTTCCTTGAAATACATGTGTACCTAAAATTTCAGGTCTCCAAAAGCAAATTTCAGGACTCCAAAAAACGCCAATCCCTGTCCTCAAGTGATTTAGTTTTCTAGAGAAAAAATTATGCTCCCCAAATCACCAAATTAGTAGAAATTCAAACAAAATGGGAATACCAAGCAACAAATTCAGTTATCAAAATAGAAATATGAAGAAAAAAAAAAAAACTAATAAATACAAACTCATGTCTATTGCTATCGATAAATTAGACTGAAGCAGTGACAATATTTTCAGGACTGGAAGTAGGACAGGAAAGGAGAATCTAAGAAGGAATAATTACAGCTGATGAGAATACAAATGTCATCAAGCTTATAATACAATGAATTTTTAAGTACTGTAGAGATACTGACTGAGGGTCTAAGTAATGTTCTAATTTTCACCTGAGAGTCTTAGAGACAAAAGAGCATACAGATGATACAATGTAACAAGTAATAGGAACAAAACACATCAGTCTAGAAGATCACTAGACTATAATCCTACAGCTACAAAAGGTTACTATAGTACATTTCCACAATTTACTTTGTGCAAAAATCTTGGACAGTCACTGGCAAGAAAAAGACTGCTAAGACAAAAGTCCTTATTAACTTCAAATCTAGAATGAGAATCATAGATAAACAAAAACACTAACATGTTGTACTGAAAATGTAGAAGAGTGCCCAAGAACCTGTATAAAGGAGAAAGAATATAAAACTAAAGACAGACATGAAAGATGTCTATTACCCAAAGAAGGAGGGATGGGGGTAAACATTAGCATAAACGTTGACACTGGTAAAATCAAATAAATGCTTTATACAAACAGAAGATTTTAAATCACCATAATGAAATTCAACTCTGCAAACTGTCATTTTTAATCCTGTTTTAAAATGTGTAGTGAAAAATACCTTAGAGTAATGCTTAAGAATCAGTAAGGGGAGAAAGTATCTGAGGGGTGCACGGGCTTGCTGGCCTGGTTGGTCTTGCTTTGACCTAGGATTGCAGGGGCTTGGGCTGACCCTCCCCACGGAAGCACCTTGAGGGCGGCAGTGTGAGGCCAGGCCCCAAATGGAAGACCTGGCTTGTCTGGTTCTGCTCAGAGCTTCCACATCATCTGGTTTTAGATGGCTCCCTCAAAGGGTGGCGAGAAGAAGGGCTATCAACAAAGTGGTGACCAGAGAGGACACCATCAACATTCACAAGCACATCCATGGAGTAGGCTTCAAGAAGCGTGCCCCTCGAGCACTCAAGAGTTTCGGAAATTTGCCACGAGGAGATGGGACCACCAGACGTATGCACTGACACCAGGCTCAACAAAGCTGTCTGGGCCAAAGGAATCAGAAATATCCCAGACCAAATCTGGGTGCAGTTGTCCAGAAAACGTAATGAGGATGAAGATTCACCAAACAAGCTCTATACACTGGTGACCTACGTGCTGGTCACGACTTTCAAAAACCTACAGACAGTCAACGTGGGTGAAAACTAACAGTTTATGATCAAATAAATATATAAATCTACGTTTAAAAAAAAGTCAGTAAAAGAAACTGATAAAGCTAACTACAACTTGATCTCACTATATATGAGCTAATTAAGAAGGGCAACAAACTGTTTTCTCCCATTGATTTTCACTATTATTTTCCATATGGAAAAAAGTTAACCTCAACAAATAACCACAATTGCACAAAACATTAATACCAACTTAGCCTGTGACAACTGAGTCACACAACCCCTATAAAATTACTGAATCAAAATTAATACTCGTGATCTATTTAAAATATATGAAAAACATCTGCGTACTGCAGTGCAATGGTTCTGTAGAATAAGTGCCGTTGAGTAGGTTCTAACTCATAGCACCCTTTTTTGTGTCCATCTTTGTGGGAGAAAAAAACCCCATCTTTCTCCCATAAGCTCAAATCACCAACCTTGTGGTCCAGAGTCCATATTTGTGGGAGAAAAAAACCCCATCTTTCTCCCATAAGCTCAAATCACCAACCTTGTGGTCCAGAGTCCATCTTTGTGGGAGAAAAAAACCCCATCTTTCTCCCATAAGCTCAAACCACCAACCTTGTGGTTCAGAGTCCATCTTTGTGGGAGAAAAAAACCCCATCTTTCTCCCATAAGCTCAAACTACCAACCTTGTGGTTCAGAGTCCACTGCTTATCCTACAGAGTCATTACAAGCCTGTCCTAAAAATGTTGTTGTTAACTGCCACCAAGTTGGTTCTGACTCACAGCAACCCTGTATACGGTTTCTGAGGAGTAGCTGATTGAGTTTGAATCACTGGTCTTGCAGTCCAGTGTTTATCCTACAGCACCACACCAGGACTCCTGCATCTTTGTAGAGAATGTTAATCAAAAACATAGTATTTATAACAATGGGAGGAAGGGGAGAATTGCTACTGAGACTGCTATACACAACCAACCAAAAACCTCATGAATTTGGTTTCTTGGTTTGGAGGTTTAGGATCATGTCTTCATGGGGATCCCAAGTAATTAGCCTAATAACATGTGCTTCTGTTCTACCTCCTAGTTCACACTGCATAGTGCCTGAGGTCTTAAAAGCTTGTAAACAGACATATAAGGCTCAACTGGTCTCTACTCTCCTCAAGCAAGAGGAGAAAGGAGAGGATATGAGTAAGTGTCACCTTTGCCATGATACCAGAAGAACTATATGGCACCTACTATTACTGAAAAATTTGATCAAAGATTCTATGGAAGAATCCTGACCAAAAGGGAGAAAATGCCGAACAGAATTGAAAATTCTCATGGAATCCAAACTTCCTAGAGCGTTGAAGGTGAGTGAAATGAACCCGAGATTACTCCCCTGACATAATCTTTAAATCTTACACCAAAAATATCCCCTTATATCTTTTTAAAAATCTAACCACCCATCAATGGAGAAGAACGGAGAGCAGGGACCCTACCCAGAGAATCAGTGATGCCTGAGATGGAGGCAGAGATAATGATGTGGAGAGTTGGAGCAGCAGTTGGGGACTTTAGATCCAGAGAGTGAGAGGGACTGTGTGCTTAAAACCGGGGGCAGGTGGGGGGGAGGGGGGCTACAGGATACATGGAGGGGATTGTAACCATGGCAAGCAGGAAAAGATATATGATAGAATGAATGTAAAACTAATATTCTCCCATGTAAACTATCACATAATACACAATAAAACATTAAAAAAAAAAAATTCTAACCAAGGTTAAATTTGTTGTTGTCGTTCAGTGCCATCAAGTCATTTCTGACTCCTGGCAACTTTGTATAGGGTTTCCAAGGAGTGGCTGGTGAGTTTGAACCACTGACCTTTTGGTTCAAACCAACCTTGCAGTCTAGTACTTATCTTACAGCACCACACCTTGAACATTCTGCTCTTTAAGAACTATCTATATGGGATCAAAGTGACAACAGCAATTGGAAAGGTTGAATAGGAACCTTAGGGGGCAAAAAGAACTCAGAAAAGGACGGTGAGAATGGTTGCACAACTTGAAGAATGAAATCAATACCACTAAATGGTACATGCAGAAACTGTTCAATTTTTCTTTTTTAAAATTATTTATTATGATTTGAGTGAAGCTTTAGAGCAGACTAGTTTTCCATTCAACAATTCACACACACTTTTGTTTTGTGCAATCCCCACAACATCACTGTTCTCTATTTCCCCTGTTAAGCATTTCCACTCATCCTTTTCTGTCCCTTCTTTTCCTGCCTTCTAAGCTTTGTCCCTGGGCAAATGCTGCCCTTTTGGTCTCATATGGTTGTGAACTGGTGTATGTTTTGCTGTGTATATTCACAACAACAAACATAAAAGAGAATAAAAAAGAAAAAAAAGAGAACACATGAAAGTTAGATTCTCCCCTATTAAATATATTTATGACCTAGGCTAAATGGAATTATGTTTTAAATCAGGAATTGTCTGTTCATATGAGGTGACCAGGATATACAATATTGCTAGTGTGCACCACTAAGTTAATTACAATTCACTAGGACCCTGTAGAACAGAGTAGAACTACCCCATAGGTTTCCCAAGGCTATGAATCTTTATAGAAGCAGATTGTCACATCTTTCTGTGGCGAAAAGGCTAGTGGGTCTGAACCCTGACCTTTGATTTACAGTTGAGTTCTTAACTATGTGGAGTCCTGGCGTGGCACTGTAGGTTAACGCGCCAAATTGCAAAGCCCCATTTGAACGGCACTTAACAACAAACAACACTTACCTACTATGAGCCACACTAAGCACTGATATAAAACCTGTTGCCCAGTCAGTCCCAACTCATGGTAACCCCATGTACTTCAGAGAATGTTTCACAGAATTTTATTGGCTATAATTTTACCAAAGCAGATCATACCAGGTCCTTCTCCTGAGGCACTGGTAGTGGATTAAAATTGTTAACCTTTAGGTTAGTAGCCAAGAGCAAAGCTTTTGTGCCACCCAGACACTTAGCACTGGAGAAAATAAGAAAAAAAGATGTAGTATTTTTAGGAGCTTATTTTACTCTGGTAGCGTAGTGGTTACGAATCGGGCTGCGAACCTTAAGGTCAGCGGTTCGAAACTACCAGCCGCTCCGCGGGAGAAAGATGAGGCTTTCTACTCCCGTAAGGATTTACACCCTCGGAAACCCTGTACAGGGTCGCTATGGGTCGAAACCGACTCGACGGCACTTAACAAACAAAAAAACCATTTACATACGGAGCTCTGGTAGCACAGTGGTTACGAATCGGGCTGCCAACCTCAAGGTTGGCAGTTCGAAACTACCAGCAGTTCCAAGGGAGGAAGATGTAAAGATTTACAGCCTCAGAAACCCTGTGCAGGGTCACTATGAGTCAGAACCAACTCCACAGTAACCATGAAACTTAACAATAACAACAACAACCATTTACATGCTTGCATATATTACTTTAATTCAAGTAGTTTAAATACTAGGTAGTCAAAGAATGCATTTCTCAAAAACACTAATCTTATCAAAAAGATAAAATATAATATAGACAAAGTAGAAAAACCAAGGACTTTGAAGTCAAGCTGAATTCAAATACTTGCTACACTTAGAATATGTTGTTGTTAAGTACTGTGGAGTGACTTCTGACTCACAGTGACCCCGTACTGGGTTTCCAAGGCTGCAAATCTTTACGGGAGCAGAAAGCCTCATCTTTCTCCCATGGAACAGCTGGTAGTTTCGAACTGCCAACCTTGAGGTTAGCAGCACATAACCACTATGCTACCAGAGCTCCTTACACTTACAATATAACCTTGGATAAAAGTCTCAGAACCTTATTTGTAAGTGGGAGCATGATTAACACCTTACAATGTAGTTGCTAGGATTTAAGATATAAATACAGAGGATACAGTGTGCTGCATAACACATAGAAAAAGGGGTAACAGATAATGTTCTTGCTATAAAATTTCAAAGTAAAATATGGTAATAAAATATGTAATGGATTATTTAGAGTCAATTTTAGCCACAGTCTTTGTAAACTCCCACCAAATGATTCTTTCCTGGCGGATCTAAATAAGAGAAGGTGGGTACAGATAATGGATTATATGAGTCAGGTGTGAATGGTAGTTTAACAGGGCTAATTGTGATTGGTCAACTCTGCCATCATATTGGTTATAAAATGAGCAATCTAATATGCAGGAATGAGGGATCTCACTATCATCAAGGAAGAAGAGAGCTCTACGAGTGGAGCAAGTCTTTTGGACCCTGAGATCCCCCTCGACCCAGGAACAGAAAACTACAACACCAGAAGAGTAGCGGAGGAGTGGCAGAGGAGCAGCAGCACAACCAAGAGCCAGAACATAAGACAGAAGGGTGGACTTCTTGACCCACAGAGCAAATAAAGCTGAGTATTTGGGGGTAAGATGCTTGTTTGCAGAGCAGGGTGTCTCCAGAAAGTTAATTGGAGGAGCTAGGTTTGCTTTGATGCATTAGACACTAATGACCAAAGACTTGTGGGATGACATCAAGATTATCATACAGGAAGAAAGCAAAAGGTCATTAAAAAGACAGGAAAGGAAAAGACCAAAATGGATGTGAGAAAAGACTCTGAAACTTGCTCTCCAGCATAGAGATGCTAAAAGCAAAGAGAAGAAATGAGGAACTCAAAAAGCTGAACAGAAAACTTCAATGGGCAGCTTGAGAATACAAAGTCAAGTATTATGTAACAAAGTGTGCAAAGACCTGGAATTAGAGAAACAAAAAGGAAGAAGAATATACTCAGCATTTCTCAAGCTGAAAGAACTGAAGAAAAATTCAAGCCCTGACCTGCAATACTGAAGAACTGACTCCAATAGGCAAAATATTGAAGGGTGCAGAAAGCTTCAAAAGATGATGGAAGAAATACATAGTCACTGTATGGAAAAAAAAAAAAAAAAAATTGGTCTGAGCACAACCACTTCAAGAAACAGCATATGATCAAGAATTGATGTTACTGAAGAAAGAAGTCCAAACTGTAGTGAAGGTTAAAAATAGGGAACCACAGATACCAATTTATAATGAAGTCAGCTACAAAGGAGCTGTTAGCGTAGTGGTTACGAATCGGGCTGCCAACCTCAAGGTCGACTACCAGCGGTTCCGTGGGCAATAGATGAGGCGTTCTGCTCCTGTAAAAATTTACAACCTTGGAAACCCTGTGCAGGGTCACTATGAGTCAGAATCGACTCCACGATACCTAACAACAACAGCTGCTAAGTAGAAAGGGAATAGTGTAGATACAGAACTTCCAAACAGTGAGGAAGTCAACTAGATTTCAAGATAAAACAGACTGTTTTAAACAGGGAACATTACTCATAAATTACACAGTAACTTCAAAGAAAATGAATACACCTTTACATCAAAATAAAAGGAAAATCAGACTGATTTAGCAGACATTAACATAACAGAAATGAAGAAAATGGAAAGAAAACCCACAAATAAAATTAACTGTGCAGAAAATTATGTGAAACAAAGAAACCAGCAGCAACACACACACAAAAAACACACACACAGCAAAATGACAGCAACCAATTTATAACTACTGATAACTGCATTGAATGGATTAAATGCACTAGTCAAGAGACAAAATAGCAGAATGGATAAGAAAACAGGATCCTTCAGTATACTATCTACAAGAGATACATCAAAAAAGATGGAGACAACCTAAAAACCCATCAACAGAAGAATGGTTAAACAAACTTCGGAACATATACACAAGGGAATATTACTTAACACTGAAGAATGATTTTTCTTGCTAAATGAAATATTCATGATGCTTACAAGTTGTGGAGTAGGGAGGATGGGGAAAAAAAGTAAAACAAATAGAGGTAAACACTGTTTTAAAAAAATAAAGTGGATGATGGTGGTGATGTGCTGTGGAGTCGGTTCCAACTCATAGGTGACCCTGGTCTGTATAGGGTTTCCGAGGCTGTAAATCTTTACGGGAGCAGAAAGCCTCATCCTTCTCCCGCAGAACAGTCGGCAGTTTCGAACTGCCCACCTTAAGGTTTGCAGCCTGATTTGTAACCACTACACTACCAGAGAAAAAGAAAGAAAAAAAAAGGACAAATATATGCAACCACTATGGCAAAGTGGGTTAACGCTCTGGATTTCAAGATTGGTTTGAACTGCAAGGTCAGTGGTTCAAGTTCACCAGATGCTCCTCAGAAACCCCTACAAGGTCGCTATGAGTCGAAACCAACTCAACAGCACTTAACAACAAACAACTGGAAAAAGGAAGGAGCTCTGGTAGCTAGTGGTTACAAATCGGGCTGTGAACCGCAAGGTCAGCAGTTTGAAACTACCAGCTGTTCTGTAGGAGAAAGATGGGGCTTTCTGCTCCCATAAAGATTTACAGCCTCGGAAACCCTGTGCAGGGTCACTATGAGTCGGAACCGACTCCACGGCACTTAACAACTGTAAAAAGGAGTCCAGGTGTGGTGCTGTAGGAAAACACAGAACCAAAAGGACAGTTTGAACCACAAAATTGAGGGTTCAAACTCACCAGTCACTCCTTGGAAGCCCTATATTGGGTTTACAACAAGTGTAAAAAGGAAAAGATTTTTTGATATAAGAAACATTCTGTTTCCTAGGGGACATGAGGGAAAATTATTCACCTGGGTGACAGGGCAGGTAATATAAAGAGGAAAGCAGGCCGTAAAGGATGAAGGTAAGGGCAATAATGAGGAATGCAAGAGTGTGGCGCTATAAAATAAGCACTGGACTGATAACTGCAAGGTTGTTGTTATGCACCCTAGAGTCGGTTACGACTCATAGCAACCCTGCATAGGGTTTCTGAGGCCTAAATCTTTAGGGGAACAGAAAGCCTCATCTTTCTCCCACAGAACAGCTGGTAGTTTCAAACTGCTAACCATGAGATTAACAGCTCAATTCGTAAATTCGTAACCACTACATTATCAGAGCTCTTTAACTACAGGGTAGGCAGTTCACAACCACCAGCTGCTTCTTGGAAACCATATACAGGGTCACTGCGAGTGGCAACCAACTCAAGAGCACTTAACAACAAAAGTGAACAGAGGTAAATACTGTCAACTGATGGGTATTGTTGTTAAGTGCCGTGGAGTCAGTTCCAACCAACAGCAACCCGGTACAGGGGTTTCCAAGGAGAGGCTGGTAAGCTTGAACCAATGGTTTGTGGTTCAAACTGATTTTGCAATCCAGAGCATTAACCCACAGCACCACACCAGGACTCCTGTTAACTGATGGTACAATGGAGAGAATTGCAATCATTGTAATGAAGAAAACTATGACTTATTGAATGTGAAACTGATGATCCGCTCTGCAAACCTTCAATCAATTCACAATAAAAAAGTGTAAAAAAATAAAATAAGGATGCCAGAAAAAGACTCTGAAACTTCCTCTCCAGTGCTGTTGTTAAGTGCAATTGAGTCTGTTATGACTTATAGGGTTTCCTAGGAGCAGCTGGTGAATTTGAACTGCCCACCTCACGGTTCAAACCAACCTTACAGTCTAGTGTTTATCCTATAGAGCTACATGATGCTAACGTGAATGGAAGAAATGAGGAAGTAAAATAAAATAAACTGAATACAGCATAAGGTCAGAGCATATCATATGTAACCAAGATGTTGTTTCAAGTCGGTTTGAATTGCAAGGTCAGTGGTTCAAGCTCATCAGCTTGAAGTATGGGTTGGAACCGACTAGATGGCACTTAACAACAACAAATGGAAAATATATTTCTTATAGTCTAATCAAAAAAACTTTTGAAAGACAAAGTTCTAAATAAAGGACATGGAATGAGAAAAGTCAGAGAAGAAGAATCAATGAATTTCAGGAAAGGATCAGAAAGTAGATTAATCTGGCTGCACAGACTGCCCACTAAAGGAGTAACACAAAGATGGTTAGCCAAGATATTTAGGGGCCCAGGTGCTAGGTTTAGGCTTTAAAGAATTATTAGTAAGCTTTAGAATAGTTCATATGTTAACTTAACATATTATTAAAAGACAAAACTAGGTTGCTTTCTTATATTTGTTGTTAAGCGTCGTTGAGTCGATACTGACTCAGAGACCCCATATAGAGTTTCCAAGGAGTGACTGTTGAGCTTGAACCACCAACCTTGTGGTTCACACTGACTTTTCAGTCCAGTGTATTAACCCATAGTGCCACACCTGGACTCCTTTCTTATATTGTTGTTAAGTGCTGTTGAGTAGAT
This sequence comes from Chrysochloris asiatica, assembly GCF_000296735.1. Lineage (NCBI taxonomy): Eukaryota > Metazoa > Chordata > Mammalia > Afrosoricida > Chrysochloridae > Chrysochloris > Chrysochloris asiatica. Next base: position 1,046,517 of record NW_006408739.1, read on the forward strand.
TCCAACCCATAGCAACCCCGTATAAAGTTTCCAAAGAGCAGATGGTGAGCTTGAACCACCCTTATATTGTTGTTAAGTGCTATCGAGTCGGTTTCAACCCATAGCAACCCTGTATAGGGTTTCTGAGGAGCAGCTGGTGAGCTTGAACTGCCGACGACCTTGCAGTTCAAACAGCTTTGCAGTCTGGAGCATTAACCCAAGCCCCACACCAGGACTCCAGCCTTATATTGGTGGTGGTTATGTGCCGTGGAGTCGATTCCGACTCATAGCAACCCTGTACAGGGTTTCCAAGGCTGTAAATCTTTACAGGAGCAGAAAGCCTCATCATTCTCCCACGGAACAGCTGGAGTTTCGAACTGCTGACCTTGTGGTTCGTAGCCTGATTCGATACCAGTAAAATTATTATACATCATTCTGTGTGCTGAAAAACAGATGAAACCCATTCTTTCTCATTTATTTTAGCTCACCTCATTTCTATGTTGTTGTTGCTAAGTGCTGTTGAGTCGGTTCTCACCCATACCGACCCTGAACAGGGTTTCTGAGGCTGTAAATCTTTATGGGAGCAGAAAGCAGCTGGTAGTTTCAAACTGCTGACCTGAGGTTCACAGGCCGATTCGTAACCACTACGCTACCAGAGCTCCTTTCATTTCTATGTAATTCCTATGAAAATCCTAGCCATTTTTAGTTCTGATAGCATAGTGGTTATAGATCAAGCTGCTAATCTCAAGGTCAGCAGTTCGAAACCACCAGCTGTTCCATGAGTGAAAGATGAGGCTTTCTGCTCCCATAAAGATTTACAGCCTCTGAAGCCATATACAAGGTCACTACAAATTGGAACCGACTCCATGCTAATCACCAACCAAACCCTTTTTAAAATTTATATGGAAAGGAACTAAAATAGTCAAAACAATTTAAAAAAAGAAGAAAGCTGGATCTGATTTCAAGACTTATCCTAAAGATACAGTAATCAAGACAATGTGGTATTGGCAAAATATAGATTTTTTTTTTTTTTTTTTGCCAAAAAGAAAACATATAGATCAATGTAATCTAGAAAAAAACAACTGACATCAAGTCAATTCTGACTCATAGCAATCACATGCATGTCAGAGTAAAACTATGCTCCACAGTTTTCAATAACTGATTTTTCAGAAGATCTTTGGGGTGGCCTCAAACCTCTAACCTTTTGGTCAGCAACCTAGTGCATTAACTGTTTGCCCCACCCAGGGATTTTTCCCCAGTTTTAGAGTTTTATATTTTACATTTAGGTCTGAGACCCATTTTGAGTTAATTTTTGTATGAAGTGTGACGTATAGGTTGAGTTTCATTTCTTGGCCCAATAGTTGCATGACATTTTTTGCTGAAAAGGCTATCCTTCCCCCAAACACAGTATAAGTTAAGCAAACAGTTCTTAGACACATCACCAAAACTGAAAGCCATCAAGGAAAAAAATTGATAAACTAGACTCAATCAAAATTCAAAACTTCAAAAGACACTGTAAGAGGATGAAAAGGCAAGACAAAGGAGAAAATGCAAATCACATATGTGATGAAGGGTAGGCTAGAGGGAACTCTTAAAATCCTACAGGAACTCTGGTAACATAGTCGGGCAGTTAACCCCAAGGTCAGCAGTTCAAAATTACCAGCTGTTCTGCAGGAGAAAGATGAGGTCGTAAAGATTTACAGCCTCAGAAACCCTATACAGGGTCACTATGAGTTGGAACCAACTCCATGGCACATAACCACTACCACCAAAATCCTACAAGAAAATAATTCTATTTTCAAATGGGCAAAAGATTTGGATGCATCACCAAAGATATATAGATGCCAAATAAGCATACATCATTAGTCCTTATTATCAACAACAACAACTGTTAAGTGCCCTTGAATTGGTTCCCCTTATACAGTTTTCCAAGGAGCAGCTAGCGGGTTTGAACATTGTAGTTAACAGTCCAGTGCTTATCCTACAGCTATTGTTGTTAAGTGCCGACTCAAAGCTACCTCGTATAGGGTTTCTAAGGCAATGATAAGTTTGAACTTACAGCTAAAACTGACCTGGCAGTCCAGTGGTTACCAAAGAGCACCACGGAAGGAGCTACTAGAATGGCTTCAAAAACAAGAACAGTGATAATATACCAACTGCTGATAAGAATGAAAAGTAACTAGAATTCTGAATACAGTGTTTGTGGGCATGCTAAGTGGTACAGCCACTTTGAAAAACAGTTTGAGAGTGTTGGTATCCTATGCTATAATTAACAAATCACCATAAATTTATTGGCTTAAAATAACAAAAATTTTATATCTTACAGTTCTATAGTTTAGAAGAATAGCCTAAGGTGTGGCAGATCTGTGTTCCACTCTGGAGACTCTAAGGGGTGAACCCATTTAGTTGACTGAGGATACCCACATTCTTTGGCTTGTGGCCCCTTCTACCATCTTGAAATCCAACAACATTGCATCATTCTTACTGTTACACTTTTCTGACTGTTAATCTCCCTATTGTACAACCTTAATCCCATCTGTAACCTTTACCATACAATCTAACATGCCCACAGGTTCTGAAGATTAAGGCTTCTTTGAGAGCCATTATTCTGCCAAAAACACAGGCGGTTTGTTTTTGTTTTCTTACAAAGTTAGCCATGTGACCCAGGAATCCTACTTCTAGGCTCTTACACCTAAGAGAAATGAAAACATACGTTCACACAAAAACCTGTTCACAAAGATTTATAACAGCTTTATTCATAATCAAAAAAACTTAAAATTCAAATGTCCTTTAATTGGTAAATGGATAAATAAGCTGTGGTATATCTATACATTGAAAAACTATATTCATCAATAAAACATTAGGAACTGCTCAACAACATGGATGAATCTCAAATGTGTTATGCTAAATGACAGAAAACAGATTCAAAAAGCTACATAATTCCATTTATAAGACAGACCAGACTATAAAGATCACTGGTTACCAGGGGCTGGAGGAGGAAGAGGAGATTGACTACAAAGGGCAATTTGGGAAGTGGGAACTATTTTGTACCTTGATTGTGGTGACTGCACAACTGCTTTATTTGGCAAAAACAACTGTACACCAAAAAGCTGTTGCTGCTGTTAGGTGCTGTGGAGTTGGTTCTGACTCATAGCGACTACACAGGGTTTCTGAGGCTGTAAATCTTTACTGGAGCAGACTGCCTCATCTTTCTCCCACGGAACCGTTAGTAGTTTCGAACTGCTGACCTTGTGGCTCGCAGCCGGATTCATAACCACTACGCTACCAGAGCTCCTACCAGTAACACCAAAAAGAGTTACTTTCATACAAATGAAACAATGTTAAAATGTTTTTAAAAGGAGGGAAACAAATATATCCTTCTCATTCATCAATTGGCAGATATTTTAAAATCTGATAATGCTAAGTATAGGCAAGGATGATAAACTACTGAGACTCAAACTGTTGGCAAGAATGTAAACTGGCATAATTTTAATTTGCTACATAATTTGGCTATAGTTAGCAAAGTTGAAAACACACATCTAACTATGACCCAGCAAGTCCTCTTACATTCTTGGGAAATCTTCGTACATGTGCTCAAGTACATATGTATAAGAATATTAAGCAGTTTATTTAAAAAGTGTAAACATCCCTTCAGTAGAGGAATTAATTGTTAAGTGCCATTGAGTCTGATCTGACTCACAGTAACCCTGGATAGGGTTTCCAAGGATCAGCTGGTGGGTTTGAACTACTGACTTTGTAGTCAGGAGTCTAGTGCTTATCTTATAGTGTAATACGAGAACTCCCTAAAACTGTAAGTGGTTATTTAAAAAAGAAAGAAAGACTTTGAATTAAGGAAAGAAACAACCCTACCAATTGGTATGGTCTTAGTATGGTGCTCCTAGGTAACCCTATACAAGGTCACTAAGAATATGAACTCAACAGCACTTAGCAACAACATGGATAAGCACTGGACTGCAAACCATAAGGTCAGTGGTTCAAACTCACCAGCAAACTCCAAGGATTTACAAAGATTTACAGTCTAGGAAACCCTATACAGGATTGCTGGCATTTAACTCACTGGCATTTAACAACTTATTGGCTTATTTATTTAATAGTAGAACACAGTGAAAAGAGCACTGGGCTTGGAATCTGGAGATTTCAGCATTTATTTTCAACTCTGTCACTAACTAGCAGTCAAACTATGGGCTACTTAATTTCTACAAGCCTCACTTTCTTTTTCCTGGGAAATAAGGAGGATAGGTAATATTATCACTAAAATCATTCCAAACTCAGGGATTCTATGATTTCAGAGCCCCTTATCTATGATGAGAAACTATTTTCCCCAAGCATCCCCAAATCAGAAAATATCAGATTAAAAAATGAACAAATTTCTTGGTATGTCCATGATAAGATTTTTAAAGCAAGGTCATTACTCCTGAAAACCATATAAACATTACTAGACTGAGTCAGCTAAACCAACTACACCCACTTGGGTGGATCTCAGGTGAACCGATATACTCTATTTTTAACGTTCTCTGGTAGCGTAGTGGTTACGAGTTGGACTGCGAACCGCAAGGTCAGCAGTTCGAAACTACCAGCTGTTCCGCGGGAGAAAGATGAGGCTTTCTGCTCCAGTAAAGATTTACAGCCTCGGAAACCCTGTACAAGGTCGCTATGAGTCAGAACTGACTCCACGGCACAAAGCCACCACATAACAATTTAAATCAGTAAATGAGTTTATCTTTACTTGTCAAGTTCAAGTCAAGCACATAGTTAAGATTCACTAAGAAAAATTTTTTTGCAAAGATAAATGACTAATTGTTGTACTTTTGCCTTTTTATCTCTGAAACTCTTACATCATTACCTAATAACTTCAGCCTACTACAATATTTAGAGAGTCATTTGAAAACTTGTAACATGTTATGTCCACAAAGATCTAGTAAAAAAGCAGTAGTCATAATCCAAAGTTTATTTAATAATTTTTATTACCACCAATACTATATTTCAAAGACACTAATAACCAACATTTAATTTGTTCCTACTGCAGAATTTAATAGGCAATTAACTTCTGGTATAATCCAAAAGCATAATTAGGATACCAGCATTAAAATTTAGGATATATATAATCCCAAAAGCATAATTAACATTGTATCATTAATATCATCATGCCGGATTCAACAGTATGGCAACTTTTAAAAAATCATTTATAGCAGACATATGTCAGTCAACTTAAATTTCAAAATTCTTATTCCCCAAGTTTTGTATGAGACAAAACTCACAACCACTACATACTACTCTTCAAATCCTCCTAGCGATCAGATTTTAATTTTTGCGTAAACAGGCAAAAAAAATCTTTCGACTGAAACCTAAGTTCCGTATTCATTACTATATGTCGATCAACTAAACAGGTGAGTTATTATTAGTAGTAAAGTTACATAATTTACTACCAAGACTGTTTAAAGAGCTTTTCATTAAATGCAACTTACACCAATGCACACTTTCCAAGTTCACCTTGGAATCTCTAAAGATCAGCAACCATTAACCACGAGGCTTTTTTAAAAAGTGGTCACAAGGAAACAAGGTGCTGTTTATTTGTTTAAAGAATGCAATGAGAAGCCGAATACCAGGAGCTGAGTCAGGCAAAGGAACGCTGACTACATTCCGTCTTTTAAAGGAAAGTGTCGCTACCCCCACCCCACCCCAGCCGAAATCCCCAACCGGGACGGAGGGAGTCCGGGCGTCGTGAACTCTGAGGCGGGGGCGCTAGAGCAGGCGACACCCTGCGCCCCCTGCACCCCGGGCCTGGCCCGCAGTGATCCCCACCTTCGTTAGGACAGAAGGAACGGGCACAGCGCAGGCAGCGTTCCTCTGGGGGACAAAGGTTAGGCTCACGCCCTCCGCGGCCGCGGCTCCCACTGCTCTGAGACAGCACACAGAGCAGCCCTGGGTCCCTCTCGACGGAGCGCGCGGCGGGTGGGGGAAGGGGGTCTCGACCGCCGCGGTTCCCCACCGCCCCTCCCCCGCCGCGCTCCCGGGAACCTGTTGATTAAGATCTCCACTCGGAGCTGCGCCCGTTCCGTCTCTTACCTCGTCGCCACAGCGGCCGCAGATCCTCCAGCTCCGGCCGCTCCTAAACTCTGCAGAAGCGACAGCCCTCCAGCGGCCCTTAAAATACCGGATAAAGAATCCAGAAACTCCCGATTCCCCACCTCACAAACCTTAGTCCCCGCCCCCGCCCAGCCACCAGCCTCCCCCGTCGCCGCTGTCGCCGCCGCAGCCGCAGTCAGTGACTCCACCTCGAGACCGCGCGAGACCGCGCACGCGCCCCCGGGACTCAGGCAAAGCGAACGCGCCTATCCTAGTCCCTCCCCAGAGCGTCTCTCCCGCTGCTAGGCAGAGAGGCTGGCGCGCTTCGTCCAATCCGGAGACCGCGGGAAGAGAGTGCCGGCTCATTGGTCCTCTCTGCAGTTCCCTAGCGGCGGGTCGTGCGCGCTCGCGTACTTTTCGGTATAAAAACGGAACAACTTCGCGCTCCGCGACATTAGGTAATTACTTTGAGTTCGAACCTGTGGCGTAGGCTGTGTATTTGTGTGAGGATCAAATTCCCCTCCTTGAACACTGAGAACTTGTTTTGTCAAGCAAATCATGTAATCGAACATTTGTTTAAAAGATAAGCCATAGTGATTAACTTTTCAGTCTAGGAGCGGAGTTCCCTAGGACCATCAAGAAGAGCCGAGAGCGGGACCCTACCCAGAGAAGCAGTGATGCCTGAAATGGAGCCAGAGATGATGACATGGAGCGATGGAGCAGCTGGAGACTTTAGATCCATAGAGGGAGAGCGACTGTGTGCTGAAGACCTGGGGGGTACGGGGGAAGGAGTGCATGGCGGGGATTGTAACCATGGCAATGAGACAATATACGATAGAATGAATGTAAAACTAATGTTCTCCCATGTAAACTATCACATAATTCACAATAAAACATTTAAGAGAAAAAAAAAAAGGATAAGCTATAACATGATTAACACTCTAGTGTGTGTGACGTCCCACTGAAAGATTGTCTACTACCGCAGAACACTCCAAAAAGCTGTCAGCAGGGACTGAGTTCTAAACGCCGAAAGGGAGGATGCCTAGGGCCAAATTTTACGTCTGGAATGAATTTAGTTATCTAATCTACTGATGTCCTGGTGTGGCGATGTAGGATAAACACTGGACTGCTAACCAAAAATGTTGGTGGTTCAAACCCACCAATCGCTCCTAAGAAACCTATGTTGTTGTTGTTATGTGCCATCGAGTCAATTCCGACCCATAGCGACCCTGTATAGGGTTTCCAAGGAGCGACTGGTGAGCTTGAACCGCCAACCTTGCGATTCAAACGACTTTGCAGTCTGGCGCATTAACCCACAGCGCCACACTAGGACTCCAGGAAACCTATGCAAGGTTGCTATGTGACCTTGTGGATGAAAGTGAATCAGTTGGAGTCCTGGTCGGAACCGACTCTACTGAACTTAACAACTGTGATTCTGTAGAATAGGCATTGGACTGAGAACCACAAGGTCAGCAGTTCGAACTACCAATGAGTTGGTTTCAAATCAATGGCACTTAACAACAACAATTTGCTGTAGGGATCCTAGCACTTTAGGATAAGCACTGGACTGCTAATTGCAAGATCGGCGGTTCAAAACCCACCAGCCACTCCAAAGACACTCTATACAGGGTCGCTATTAGTGGGAGCCAACTGGACAGCAATTAACAACAATCTACTGCAGAGGTCTTGAGAGCTCTGGGTGTGCTATAGGATATGCACAAGGTCAGTAGTTCAAACACCACCAACTTGTTCCTTGGAAGAAAGATGAAGTTTTTTCTCCTCCAGTCCTGGTGTGGTGCTGTGGGTTAATGCACTGAACTGCAAAGTCAGTTTGAACCAGATTAGTGGTTCAAGCTCACCAGCTGCTCCTTGGAAACCCTATAAGGGTTCACTATGTGTCAACTCGATGGCAGGAGTTTGTTATTGTTGTTGTTAAGTGCTGTCAAGTCTGTTCAACTCACATCGACTAATTGTGAGAATGGCGCAGTACAGGGCAGTGTTTCCTTCCGTTGTGAACAGGGTCGCTATACATGGGAAACCATTGCGAACAACTAACAAGCCTATACAGGGTTGTTGAGACTCAGAATCAACATGACGGCATTTAGCAACAACAGGAACTGGCCAAACTTGATGGAGTCCTGGTGGCTCAATGGATTAAGTGTTGGGCTGCTAATCCACTGGACTGTTAACCAAAAGGTCTGCAGCTTGAAACTGCCAGCTGCTCAGCCGGAGAAAGATGTGGCAGTCTGCTTCTGTAAAGTTTTACAGCCTCCGATACTATAGAGCAGTTCTACCTTGTCCTATGTTGTTGTTGTAAAGTGTCGTTGAGTCGATTCCAACCCATAGCGACCCTGTAAGGGTTTCCGAGGAGCAGCTGGTGAGCTTGAACCACCAACCTTGCAGTTCAAGCGGCTTTGCAGTCTGACGCATTAACCCACAGCGCCACGCCAGGACTCCTTACCTTGTCCTATACGTGAGTCCAAATCAATGGACAGTAATTGGTGGGGTTTTTTGGGTTAGACCAATTCTAGGCTAAATGGATAAGGAAGGCTAAAGAAGAATTGATACCTTTGAATTATGGTATAGGCAAAGAATCTTAAATATATATGGACTGCCAAAAAAACGAATGTGTGTCTTAGAAGAAGTACATCCAGAATGATCCTTAGAAGCAAGGATAGTGAGACTTTGGACATGTATCAGGAGGTAAAGTAGAGGATCAGAAAGAAGAGGACCTTCCAGGAAAGGAATTGACACAATGGCTACAACAATGGGCTCACACAGAGCAACAATTGTGAGGATGAGGCAGGGCTAGGCAGTGTTTCATTCTGTTATACACGAGTCAGAACCGCAATGGTGGTACATAACAGTAACAGGCCAAATCATATCCAATTCAAGACTGGGTCGATTTATGCTTCTTTCTGAATAGGGCAGGATTTGGGGTAGGACACTAGGAAAGTGAGTGGTATAGGGCAAGGAATTCAAACCACATAGAAATGTGTTCTAACCATTTTGATTAAAAAAAAAAAATCTGTAAAAGAATCCTGATCAAAAGAAGGGAAATGGAGAGAAGAATGAAAAATTCTCCTGGGCTCCAGACTTTCTGAAGTCTTGAAGTTTGAAAGAACCCCTGGAACTACTGCCCTGACCTAATATTTAACCCTTAACCTGAAACTATCCCCTCAAATCTTCCTAAAAACAGGCAATATTTTAGTTTAACAAGTAAAAAGCCGTTAACCTCAAGCATTATACTCTTTTTTTTTTTTTTAGTTTTTTTTGTTGTTGTTGTGAATTGAGTGAAGTTTTACAAAAGAGATCATCTGTCCTACACTCAACAAATCCTATACTTTGTGTTATTCCAATGATTGTAATATCCTCCATGTATCATCATCTATTCATTTTAACTCTTGCACTCCTCCCTGTGTCTTCCATTACCTTCATTTTTCCTGTGCCAACCTGCCTCTTGTTGTATATTGCCTTCCCCATCACCCAAGTTAACATGTGTAGTCTCTATCCAGTGAATAATTTCCTCTTCCCTCCCACTCCTGGTAGCCATCATAGAATGTTTCTTTTAGCAAGAAAAAACTTTTCTTAGCTTTTTATTGTGAATTGAGTGAAGTGAACAGAGCAAATCATCAGTTTTACATTCAACATATCATCTATTTTGCTTCATTACAATGATTGCAATCCTGTCCATGTACCAACAATCAACGGTATTACCTCTATTCATTTTAGCATTGCATTCCTCCCTGTGTCTCCCACTACCTTCATCTTTCCTTTGCCAACCTTCCTCTTGTATATTGCCTGCCCTGTCACCCATGTTACCATGTGTCCACCCTCTAGCCAATAAATAAGTTTTCCTCCCCATTCCCTTGTAGCTAGCTACCTTAGATTGTTTCTTTCATCAGGAAAATATTTAAAAAATTTTTTTACCACATTGGTTTCATATAATATTTGTCCTTTTGTGATTTCACTCAGCACAATGTCCTTCAGGTTCATACATGTTATAAGATGTTTCATAGCTCTATCATTATTCTTCAGTGTTGTGTATGTATATGTGTATGTACCAAAATTTGTTTGACCATTCTTCTGTTAATGGACATTTAGGCTGTCTCCATCTTTTTTATGTGTCTCTTGTAGACAGCATATTGAAGGATCCTGTTTTCTTATCCATTCTGCTCTCTCTTGTCTCTTCACTACTGCATTTAATCCATTTACATTAGGTATGAATTGATTACTGTCATTTGCTGTATTTTTTTGTGGTGCTGCTGGTTTCTTTCTTCCACATAATTTTCTATGCTGAGTCCATTTTGTTTGTGGGTTTTCTTTTTATTTTCATTTCTTTTGTGCTAATGTTTACTAAGTCTTTCTGATTTTCCTCTTTTTTTTATTTTGATGTGCATGTGTATTCATTTTCTTTGAGGCTATTCCATAATTTACTAATACTGTTCCCCGTTTCGTCTTGAACCTGTTTTATCTTGAAATCTAGTCAACTTCCTTGCCTTTTGGAATTTTTGTATGTACACTATTTCTTCTTACTTCTTTGTAGGTAATTTTCATTTTTTTTTTGAGCAGCTCTCAGGATTCTTTCCTTGTCTTTGGTTTTGGAAAGTTTGATTATGATATGTCTCAGTGATTTTCTTTTGGGGGCTATACTTCTGGGGCTTCTTTTAGCTTCTCTTCTTCTCTTCTTTTCTCATCTTTTATGATGTTAGGGAAATTTTCTTCCAACAACTTTATGACAATTTTCTCTGTACTTTTTATTGTCTCTTCCTGTTCTGGAATTCCAATTACCCATAAGTTGTTCCTCTTCATGGCATCTTACATAACTCTTAGGCTTTCTTCAGATTTTTTCATTCTTTTTTCTGAGTTTTCTCCTAGCATACTAATATTTAGATATTGTTATTCAAACTCACTAATTTGAGCTTCCACTGCTTCGAATCTGTTCTTTTGCCCTTTCAAAGTATTATCCATTTCTGAGATCTTAGTATTAATCTGCTGGATTTTTAATTTCAGGTTTTGTATTGTTTCAAAATTTGCATGTCTTATCTTTTTGTTCTTGTAGTGTTTTCCTGAATTATTCTACAGTTTTTTCTGTGTTCTCCTTGCTTTCCTCAAACTTTCTGTCAATTCTTTAAAGATACCTAAATATCATTCTTTTGAATTCTTCTTCAGTTAGTTCCATTATCTTTTATTCCTTAGAAACATTTTCTGGCTCTGCATATTGATCATTTGATTGTGTCATTCTCTTTTGTTTCATCTATGAGCTAAATTGTCTGTTGTCTCCAGGGCATTGTGATATTGTCATATTTGTATTTAACTGGTGATTATATATTAGTGGGTTCTTAAGCTCTCACTCTTAGGTGTAGTTAGAGAATGGAAGCATGTATGAAATTCTTATTCACTGTTTTTGCACCTCAGTTTAGAGTGGTTTTGGCTGCTGTTTGCTGCTGTCTACTAATTGAGCAAATGATATAGGAGTTGGTACTGTCTCCTGTCCAGCGGATAGAACTGTAGACATAATGGCTTTGGCTGAGCTACATGGGCATTGTTGCTGTCTCCTGTTGGATGAGAAAAATAAACCCACACATACGCACACAAGAAAATTAACAAAAAAATGTAGAGACTAGTACCTTATCTGATATGTCATTACCAAAAAATTCTTCCCTGGCTGTGGATTCGCTTTTCACTCTTTTGGTGAAATATTTTGATACACATAAGTGTCTAAATTTTAGGAGGTCCCAGTCATCTATTTTGTCTTCTGCTGTTTGTGTATTGTCAGTATGTGTGATAGTGTATTTATAACATATATCAGAGCCCATAAGTTTGTTCCTAGTTTTTCAATGATGATCTTTATTGTTCTAGGTTTCACATTTAGGTCCATAATACATGTTGAGTTCATTTTTTTATATGGTGTGAGATATGGATCTTATTTCATTTTTCTGCAAATGGATTCCCAGTTCTGCCAGTACCATTTCTTGAAAAAAAACATCTCTTCATCATTTAATATTTTGGCCTTTAGTTGAAGACCAACTGATTGTAGGTGGGTGGATTTACTTCTCAATTCTGTTCCATTGATCCATGTGCCTTTCTTTGTGCCAGTACTAGGCTGTTCAAATACAGTAACTATGAAGTAGGTTTTGAGATCAAGAATTGTGAGGTCTCCTACTTTATTCTTTTTTAGTAATTCTTTGCTTTTCTGAGATCTCTTTCATTTCCATATAAAGCTAGTGATTAGGTTTTTCATTTCTTTAAAGAATGATGTTGGGAAGCAGTTTCCAGGAAAGGTTGGACACCAGGGTGAATGTTGCTGTTGCTACCACCACACCATCTGTTACCTATGGTGACACCACTGCTTAATATTATTATTATTATTTTACCTTTTAATTATTTTTTCACTTGCTCTTGCCAAGTGCTTTGGATCCAGGTTTCCTATATATATCAGTTGATATAAATGTATATATATATTTATTTATTCTCACTGTTAGGTGTTAAAATGAGTGCCTACCATTACAAAAAAGAAAAGAAAAATAATGAGGCTGGAATCTGGATTGGGGTTGCATTATATGTATAGCTTGCCTTGGGTAATGTTGCCATTTTCACAATGTTAAGTTTTCCTGTCCATGAGCATGGTATAGTCTTCCATTTTTATAGGTCTCTTAGTTTTGTGTGTAGTGTTTTGTAGTTTTCTTTGTTTCTTTCATTAGATTTATTCCTAAGTATTTCATCTTTTCAGGTGGCTATTGTAAATCATATTGCTTTCCTGCTTTCTGTTTCAGAGTTCTCTTTATTAGTGTAAATGATTGTAACTGATTTGGGGATATTTATCTTGTACGCTGCCACCTTTCTGAATCTTCCAATGAGTTCCAATAATTTTCTTGCTGCGTCTTTGGGATTTTCTATGTATAGGATCATATTACCTGCCTATAGGAATAGTTTTACTTTTTCCTTGCTAATTTGGATTTTCTTGCCTTATAGCTCTGGCTAAGACACAATATTGAATAGGAGTGGTGATAAGGGGCATCCTTGTCTGGTTCCTGTTCCCAAGGGGAATGCATTCAGTTTCTTTCTATTCAGAGTGATGTTGTATATGGTTGTATATGTTGTTGCTAAGTGCTGTTGAGTCAGTTCCAACTCATAGTTGGAGGCTTTCCTTTCAAGGATCAGTTGATGGGTTCAAACCACCAACCCTGTGGTTAGAAGTCCAGTACTTATCCTACAGTGCCACACCAGGACTCCAGTTTGTATACTCTTAATTATGTTGAAGAATTTCCCTTCTATTCCTATTTTGTTGAGTGTTTTTGTCAGGAATGGGTGTTGGATATTTTTCAAACGTTTTTTCTACATCAATTGATACAATCTTACGTTTTTTTCCCTTGCTTTATTTAAGTGGTAGTTTATGTTGATTGTTTTTTAAATATTGAACTGTACCCTCATACCTGGTATGAATCCAACTTGGTCATTATGTATGTCGGAGTCTATTGACTAGGATTTTGTTGAGAATTTTCACATCCATGTTCATGAGGGATAATGGTTTATAGTTTTCTTTTTTAGTGATGTCTTTGTGTGGTTTGGGTATCAGGATTAGAGTATCATGCTCTTTTAAGATCTACAAGGGGGCTTCATAAAGTTCATGGAAAATTTGAATTAAAAGATAATAGAATTTTTCCAAGATCTTTTTGACACATCCTTGTATATGGGATCAAACTGGCAACAGCAACTCAAAATATTATGTAAGAACAAGAGGGCAGTGAATTTATGCTAATTGGAGAGGAACAACTGGGAAAAGGAGGTAAGAATGGTTGCTTAACTCAAAAAGTGTGATTAGTGTCACTGTATGGTGCATAAGGGGGCTTTTGAAGTGGTGTGTATTCTCAACAACAAAATTAATATTTTTTATTGCCATTTTTATTCGATGTTTTCAAATATTAGAAAAAAATGTCAAGATTATCTCAAATGAGACCATGCAGAGCAATTAAGTGTATACGAAAATCATTTCTCCTTTTCAGTTTTTCTGCTTTATACAGTGTGTGATCAATAAAACTGGATGGCAAGTGCCTGCTTGAAAAATATCACATTTACAAAAACATGCGGGACAGTTTGTACTTCTTGTCTGCACATCTTCATTGACAATTATGGTGTTTTGTTTTATTTTTTAACTTGGGAGGTACATGGTGGTGGTGGTGGTGTGCCGTGAGTCAGTTCAGACTCATAGCAACCCTGTATAGGGTTTCCAAGGCTGTAAATCTTTACAGGAACAGAAAGCCTCATCTTTCTTCCGCGAAATGGCTGATAGTTTTGAACTGCTGACCGTGAGGTTAGCAGCCCAACTCATAACCACTACACTACCAGAGCATAAGACTGAATAATTTAGTTGCCCAATTTTATTCAACTGCCATACAAAAAGCACAAATGATAGTCCCAACACTACAAATGTTGGAGGGTTGAGATAGTAGACATTGTTTGGTTTCTGCGTAAGGTCCAACTTTTAATCTTTCTTATGAGAAATAAATCTCACAAATCATTTCCTATAATTTTACTGACTGGTCTCCAGAAGAGCAGTGAAGAACACACACCACATCCTCCCCCTTCCCAATGTGAAATTCAGGGTGTGACAATGGTCATTCATTCTGTTGCATTATTCAAACAGATGATCTGGGCATTTTGCTAGTTGCCTAGACTAAAGACAGTTTGTGCAGTGGCACTGAAGAAAATCCTGACCTGAGTGGTACTACTTAGTCCAAATGTTTCTGGCCAAAGAAAAGTATGCAATATTTATAGGCTACCTTTTGGATTACATTAATACTGTACATATTTTACACGTCACGTACATAGTTCAAAAGTTTATAAAATAAGATCATGCATTGTTACCTCTCAGAATATCATGTACAAGATAAACTAACTTCCCCTCACCTCCAAGTACTGTGACAGCATTTCAGGTAGAAACAGTCTTATATACAAAAACAATCTAGTCTCTCTGCTGTGGAAGTATATCATCTAAAGAAATTTAAGAGAATTACAAAAGAAAAAATCTTAGTCCATTGAAGATTGATAGAAAGCATCAATTTGTAGGATTAAAATGTTTTCTTTTTTTAAAAAACACCCAGAATAATAACCCTTATAACAAAGAAAAATATAAAATTTGTGGATGATCCTATTTGATCATACTACGTAATTTAGAATGGAAGTCATTGGTTCTACTTTACTCATTCCTTTGACAGCATTAATTTGTGAACTAAAATTTACATTTAGTTCAGCTGTATTTGTGGAACAAGAGTCTTATATTCAAAAGAGTGGCACCAATTTTATTTAAGTGTAACAACACTATTTTTAGCAGCAATTATACTTTTTAAAAGTTAACAATTGGTAGAACAGAGACTGTTTAACTTCATTTACTACTTTATGATTGTTTTTATCACCAGTTATTAATGACCAGTTATTAATATTTACAAAAGGCTTAAATCTACATATAGCACAATCTTTCAGTCTTCTCTACCCACATCTTAATCAAAGGATTTCTTGTACCTAATTTCTGACATGGTTGCAGAAGTATGGGGTTTAAGAAAGGTTATCATGTGTTTTTGGATGGGATTCTTGATTTTCAATGAGTATAAATGCAATTCTGAAGCAAAATAATTCAGGATACATGTTACATTGCCCCATAAGTTAGTTATATGATAAATACTACCAATTGGCAACCTTTAAAGATGAGACATTCAAAAGATGCCCTAATATTAGCCTCTAACAGCTGAACTGCAAGAAAGCTATTTCTATTTCAACTGTGATGTAATAACTGTTGATGGGACATTGAAGGTCCCACTGCAATATTGTGGTTACTGGTCTTAAGTGAAGCGGTTTCACTAAATTTAAAAAGGAAAAATATGTTCTAAAAGCAATGTACATTGAGGGAAATTTGGTTCTAAGGTACTCTGTGCATAGAGATCACTGATAAGGGTAGTTGGCAACTAACACAAATTTAAATACATTTCTGAAAAAGGAAACGTAGGGGGACTACCAGCAAGATGGTGACTGGGCATGTACACTCCACAGACCCTCTACAATAAAGATCCCATAGACCAAATGAAAACAGACACAGGTGAAAATCCTGAAACCCTGAACTTGCGAGGAAAGATTAGAGAAGTGGACTGAGTGCTTGTTGGGAGGAGAGACAGAGCAAGGATGGGGAGAGAGGGAGACTGAATGAGGAATGGCTGGCCAGATACAGAGTAACCATCTTGAACTTCTGTGAACTGCTTTGACAGCAGAAGGTAACCTGGCAGAGCACATTCACACAAGTAAGGGTAAAGGTGCTATTCATTCTTTTTCCCACGCTCCCCTGGTGACCAGCAGAGTGGTCAACTCATCCACCCTGAGCACAGCCAGCCCCTGCTGTCTCCCTCCAGGAGTTTGGAGCCTATGGTTGAGAGCCATGCCAGTGTGAGGCAGAGCCAACTCTTTTGATACCTTCTGTTGGTGCCTGAATTCTGGTGGGGTTGGCTCCAGACATATACAACCACAAAGCCACTAGATCATCATTTAACCAGCACCTTGCCCCCAGCTGCCCTGTGGTCCTAACAGACACACTGAAATCAGTTTCATCAAGGGCCTCCATGAAATACTTCTGGATTGAGTACCCTGAGGTCCACTGGGATTCTATCTATGGCCAGGAACTCTGATGTCACATCCCTCCCACACCCACTTCATGAGATCCTTGGCTTGCAGGAGCCCTCCACAAGTTTTCTCCTTTCAGGGTCTAATGACCTCACTAATTTTTTGTTTTGGGGTTTGGGTTTCTCCTTGTTTCCTTGTTTTTCTTTGTTTATTCTTTCTCCTTCTTTTCCCTCTCTCCATTCCCTAGAATTTTATCCTTTTTATCTCCACTTTTATTTTGCCTTCTTTTCATCTATTATTCATTTTCCCTCTTTTTTCTATTTTCATTTTGATCTTTCTTTACTACTTTCCACTGTCTTTCTCTTTTTATCTTCCCTCTCCCTAGTTTTTGTTGGGGTTTTTCTTCCTTTTATTTTCTCTCTTATTTTTCTCTTCTATACCTCCATTTTCCAGTCTCTCTCGTCTCTTTTTGTTGTTATATTCTTTTTTCTAGTTGCTACCTCTTTTAAATCCTTTTTTCTTTTATTGTTTTCTCTTGTCATTGTTGGTTGTTTGCTTGTTTATTCTATTTTGCTTTCTGATATGTGTGTGTAGGGAAATACAGGGTGAGGGATTTCTCCTTTTTCCCACCTAACAGGAGACAGCAGCCACACCCATACAGCTCAGCCACAACTGTGTGCTCTGCAGCTCCACCCACTGAGCATGAGCCAATACCAGCTCCTACAGCACCTGATCAACAATAGACAACAGGCAGCACTAGCCAAAATTACAATAAACTGAGATGCACAAATAGAAACCAGAGAAAGGAGCACATGCTTCCATTCTCTAATTATACCCACAAGAGATATTTGGTGAGAGCCTAATAACACATCAACACACAATCAACATCAATTAAATACAAATACAACACCACCACAATATCCTGGAGACAACAGACAAAGACAGTTTTAGCTTACACAAAGAAACAAGAGAATGGCTCAAACACATGACCAAGATGCAGAGCCAGAAAATATTTCTGAGGAAAAAAAGTATTAGAACCTCAAGGGCACTTAATAACCTAACAACTCCTTTTGTCACCAATTACCTCCACTTTGTTAAATGTAAAGGGTTAATGCACTGGACTGTGAGATTAGTTTGAACCACAAGGTTAGTGGTTCAAGCTCACCAGCTGCTCCCCAGAAACTCTATACAGTGTCACTATGAGTCGGAACTGACTCAACAGCACTTAGCAACAACTGTAATCCAACAGAAATGAAGAAAATGAAAAGGAAACCCAAAATAAAATGAACTCAGTGGAGAAAATTATGTGGAACAAAGAAACCAGCAGCATCGCAAAAAAAAAACAAAAAAAAAACAACACCACAGCAAAATGATAGCCATCAATTCACACCTATCGATAATCACAGTGAATGTAAATGAATTAAGTGTCAAGAGACAGAGACTAGCAGAAGGGTTAAGAAAACAAGATTCAATATGCTGTTAACAAGAGAAACATGTTACACACAGAGAACAAAATAAACTAAAAATCAAAGGAGATATATGCACAGCCATGTTTATTACAGTAATATTCATAATAGCAAAAAGATGGAGACAGCCTAAATGCCCATCAACAAAAGAGTGGTTAAACACAATGGAATATTATGCAACATTGAGAATGATGACAAATCTGCAAAACACCTCATAACATGGATGAACCTTGAGGACATTGTTGTTAAGTGCAGTCCAGTTGATTCTGACTCATAGTCAACCTGTAATGAGTTTCTGAGGTGGGCTTGAACCACTGATATTGTGGTTCACAGTCCACTGCTTACCCTACAGCACCACACCATGAGTCCCTGAGGACATTATGCTGAGTGATGTTAGTCAATCACAAAAGGACAAATGTATGAGATCACTATTGTAAAAAGTTAAGAAAAGATTTTCTTGCCAAATGAAACAGTCTATGATGGTAATCGGGGGTTGGGGGTATGGTGATAAAATTATTCACAGAGCAAAGAAGTTAGCAGGAGATGCAGGGAGGAATGCAAGCGTTACTAGAGTCCTGGTGTGGTGCTGTGGGCTAATGTGTCAGACTGCAAAGTCGTTTGAACTGCAAGGTCGGTGGTTCAAGCTCACCAGCTGCTCCTTGGAAACCTTATACAGGGTCACTATGGGTCGGAATCAACTTGATGGCACATAACAACTGTTAACTGATGATACATGGAGGTGACTGCAATCATTCTAATGAAGCAAAGTTATGATTTGTGGAATGTAAAGCCAATGATCCGCTCTGTAAACTTTCACTTAATTCACAGGGAAAAATTGAAGATAAATAAATTGGTAGCTGGCCAATTAAAAAACAAACAAACAACTAAAACTAAAAAAGAGAGAGAAAGAAATGCATTCTAACTAGAATACTAGCAAATCTTCCTCAACACTTATAATAAAGACCAGCAGATGGTCTCTGCTTTGACAATTAGCAAGAACTTTACCTTCCAAGGCACCCTGCCCTACTTTAGGACTGTTCTAATCTTTATTGGAGTCCTGGTGTGACACTGTAGGATAAACACTGACTGTTAACCAACCATCAAATTGGTGGTTCCAACCCACCATCCACTCAGAAACCCTATACATGGTTGTTATGAGTCAGAATTGACTCGATGGCACACAACAACAACAATCTTTATTAATCAAGCTTTCTTTTTATTAGGCTGAAATCTGCCTTCCTGTTACACATACCTTTTGATTCCAGATTCCCCCAGAGGCATGCTTGTTGTACATAGCCCACTCTTCCTCAAAGCACTTCTGACATGTTAAATAGCATGTCCTTCCTCTTTTCCTCTCTTCATGTTTCCCCCTCTTCAGTCCCAATATCCCCAGGTCTGTGCTTTCAAGTTCTTCCACCTTTATCTCTTAACGCTCTTCTGGAATTCTATGAGTGAACAGCGGTGCCCTTGACTAAGCAAATCACTGCTCCAAGTGGTCGAGATCTTTTGGGATCCCTATACTTTGCACTGGGCTTCTAACCACAGGTCAGCAGTTCAAATCCATCAGCCAGGGTTTCTAGGATAATGTGTTGGATGGCAAGGTTGGTTTGAACCACAAGATCAGCAGTTCAAACTTACCATCTGCTCCTTGGAAACCGTTACAGGGTTGCTATGAGTCAGAACTAACTCGACGGCATTTAACAACAACAACATGAGTCTGAGCCAACTCAACAGCACACAACAACAGCAAAACATCCTTTACTAATATTGTTTTCCATCTTCAGTAGTAGTAAACACATTAGTAAAACAAAGGGATATATTTTGGCAATGGTCTGACAGCTTTTAGATCTTCATTCTCTCTCATTTACTAGGTTTAAGTAAGATTTAAAGAGCTCTGGTAGCATAGTGGTTACAAGTCGGGCTACTAACCTCAAGGTCAGCAGTTCAAAACTACCAACTGTTCCGCAGGAGAAAGATGAGACTTTTGCTCCTGTAAGATTTACAGCCTCAGAAACCCTATACATGGTTGCAACAAGTTTGAATCGACTCCACTACACACCACTACTACTACTAAGTAAGATTTAAGGAATCTTCTCATCACAAGAACATTGCTTTCTTAGCATTTTCCCTTGAGGACAAGAACACACCATGGCAGAAGCGAACAAAAGATATAAGAGAAGGGCAAAGAAAACAGAATTAGTGCAATTAAATGCTGAGGCTCTAGGGAATGAAAGGTGAACTACATGAGTCTGAGAACAGAAAGAGAGACAGAAGAATGAAGAAATGACTGGCTTGCTGTATCAGTGCACATTATGGATGACAAACAGGTAGGAAATTACAGAAAATAATCCTTGTTTTCCTAGATTCAAAAGCTGTTTACAAATCCTTGTTCAACACCTGCTCATTCTAAATAGACAAGAGCTGGTTGTCTCTGTGGCCCTTATCCTAGAACAAGATGGAAAGTCAAGAAATACCTGTTATGTCATCCCAAACAGACATAAACCAAATGAAATAAAGTCATCCATAGCTCATTTGGAATTCTGGTGTGGCTCTGCAGGATAAACACTGGACTGCTAACCACAAAGTCGGTGGTGCAAACCCACCACCTTTTAAGATTGTTTATCATCCTTATATCTGATCAGCATTCCATCCAAGTCTTTATCCCAGTTGTTGGTAAGTGTGTAATAAGACAGAGCCAAGGATACAACTCTGCAGCATATCACTAGAGACTGTAATCTTCCTGCCCTGAAAAATTTATCAGCTGACTTTGAGTACACACAGACAACCAACCTCAGATATACCTAACTGAACTGTCTTCCTGACCACTTTTCTCCACAAAGATACTATGAAAACTCGTGACATGTTCAACTGAAATCCAGATAATCAGTCTCTAGGATTCCCTAGAAATGGTTATCCATATCCAAAAGCGGGGTGGGGGTGGGGGGCAGAGAGAAGTTAGCATGATGGGACTTATTTCTTCTGAAGTTCCTAAATGCTTAAAATAAATAATACTTCAAGGTGCTAATTCCTTTAGTCGTGTTCAGGGTTCCTCAACCTTGACGTTTGCTTTTGTTTTTGTTGTTAGGTGCCATCGAGTCAGTACCGATCCATAGCGACCTTATGCACAGCAGAACAAAACACTGCCCGATCCTGGGCCAA
>NW_006408739.1:1068374-1075526 GCF_000296735.1 Chrysochloris asiatica
CAGGTTGTTAATGAGTCTTCTTCCAATCCTGATGCCACATTTTTCTTCATACAACCCAGCTTCTCAAATTATTTGCTCAGCATACAGGTTGAATAAGTATGGTGAAATAATACAACCTTGTTGCACACCTTTCTTAATTTTAAGTCATTGAGTGTTTCCATGTTCTGTTCGAACAACTGCTTCTTGGTCCAGATTCCTCATGAGCACAATTAAGTGTTCTGGAATATTCATACTTTGCAATGTTGTCCATAGCTTGCCATGATCCACACAATCCAAAGCCTTTGCGTAGTCAATAAAGCACACGTAAACATATTTCTGATATTCTCTGCTTTCAACCAAGATCCATCACACATCAGCAATGATATCCCTCGTTCCACGGCCTCTTCTGAATCCGGCTTGAACCTCTGGAAGTTCTCTGTCAATGCACACTTGCAGCCATTTCTGTATTACCTTTAGTAAAACTTTACTCACATGGGATATCAAAGATATTGTCCAATGATTTCTGCATCCCATTGGGTCTTTGTAATGGGCACAAATATGGATCTCTTCCAATCAGTCAGCCAGATAGTTGTCTTCCAAATTTCTTGGCAGAGAGGAGTGAGCGCCTCCTGTGCTACCTCACTTTCTTGAAAAATTTCAATTTTTATTCCATCAATTCCTGGTGCCTTGTTCTTTGCCAGTTCCTTCAACGCACCTTGGACTTCCTCCTTCAGCATTATTGGCTCTTGATTATATGCTACCTCTTAAACGGTTGAACATGAACCATTTCCTTTTTGTACAGTGACTCTGTGTATTCCTTCCATCTTCTCTCTCTTTTTTTTTTTCCTTTCATCTTCTCTTGATGCTTTCTGCATCATTCAATAATTTTCCCAGAGAATCTTTCAATAATGAAAGTCGAGGCTTGAATTTTTTCTTCGGTTCCCCAGCTTGAGAAATGTTGACTATGTTCTTCCTTTTTGTTTTTCTGATTCTCGATCTTTGCACATTTTGTTGTAATATTTGGCTTTATCTTCTCGAACTGATCTTTGAATTTTTCTGTTCAGCTCTTGTATCTCCTCATTTATCCCATTTGCTTTAGCATCTCTACGCTGGAGAGCAAGTTTCAGAGTCTCTTCTGACATCCATTTTGACCTTTTCCTTCTTTCTTGTCTTCTTAATGACTTTGCTTTCTTCATGTATGATGTTCTTGATGTCATCCCACAACTCTTCTGGTCTTTGGTCTTTAGTGTTTAATGTATCAAATCTGTTCTTCAGATGATCTCTAAATTCAGGTGGGATATATTCAAGATCATATTTTGACTCTCGTGGACTTGTTTTCATTAGTGCTGGAAAATTCTTTGTTGTGGGGAGCTGTCTTGTGCAACATTGGAATGTTGAGTAACATTCCAAGCCTCTGCCCACCAGGTATCAGTAGAACCTCACTCCTACTCCTCCACAGCTGTGACAATCTAAAATATCTCCAAACATTGCCAAAGGTTCCTTGGATGAACAAAATCCAGTTAAGATGTGCTGATACCTAGCTGTTCTTAGAACTGGATTCTTCTCTAGAACTGGATTCTAAAAAGAGTCTTTGATATCCATACCTTCTAATCACCTAGCCTCAGGCAGTCCAGGTAGCATCAACTTATTTATGATATATTAGAGTTACATTAAACAATACTTATAAATGTCCGTTGTTGTTTTTAAAACAAATTGTTTTATATTAAATATATTACACTTTTAATGTATATATTAAAGTATATCTGTAAGTTTCCAACCCCTATTGACAAATAAAAAACAAATGTATAGACACTGATAATGGTGGTGGTGATGGTGGTTATGCGCCCTGGAGTTGGTTCTGACTTATAATGACCTTGTATATGGTTTCTGGGGCTGTAAATATTT
Organism: Chrysochloris asiatica; assembly: GCF_000296735.1. Classification (NCBI taxonomy): domain Eukaryota; kingdom Metazoa; phylum Chordata; class Mammalia; order Afrosoricida; family Chrysochloridae; genus Chrysochloris; species Chrysochloris asiatica. The sequence goes on from NW_006408739.1 coordinate 1,070,259, forward strand.
ATGGGAGCAGAAAACCTCATCTTTCTCCCATATAACAGCTGGTAGTTTTGAACTACTGACCCTGAGATTAGCAGCCCAACTTGTAACTACTAGGCAATTATAGTGATTTTTTTAAAAATGAGGTATTTGATGTAATCAAAACCAACTTAAGATGAAGTCATTAGGATGAAACTCCATCATAACACGGGGACTAGTCCACCTGTATTGTAAAACATGCCAATCTAAATGAATCTTTCAGGTTCCTAGTATTGCCTTCGCAGCTTCTCAGATTCCTATCACAGAATCCTATCCTGGAAAAATGACCATCACTCTCAGTGTCACATAGTGGCAATGGGGAAATATGGGAAATTTTCATCTTCAAGCATTCTACAGATATTAATGATTATTGGCACTGTAAGATAAGTGCTGGACTGCTAACCTAAAGGTCCGTGATTTAAACCCACCAGCTGCTCCATGGAAACCCTATCCAGGATCGCTATGACAGCACTCAACAAGAACACAAAGGTATAGAGGAGTCCTGATGTGGTGCAGTAGGATAAGCATTGGATTGCTGATAACTTAAAGGTCAGCAGTTCAAATCCACCAGCTTCTCCTTGGAAACCCTATACAGGGTCACTATGAGTAGAAATTGACTCTACAGTACATAACAACAAAACAATAAAAGGCATTGTTGTTGTTAAAGTGCCGTCAATCGGTTCTGACTCATAGTGACCCTGTATAGGGTTTATGAAGAGCAGCTGGCGGGTCTAAACTGCTGACCTTGTGGTTCACAGTCCAATGCTTATCCTACAGTGCCACACCAGGAGTCCAACAAAAGGTATGTTGTTATTGTTAAGTACTGTTGAGTCGGTTCTGACTCCTAGTAGTGGTCCTGTATAGGGTTTCTGAGAAGTGGCTGGTGAGTTCGAACCACCAACTTTACAGTTCAAACTGACCTTGTGGTCCAGAGCTTATCCTATAATGCCACACCAGGACTCCAACAAAAGGGTTGTGTTGTTGTTGTTAGGTGCTATCGAGTCAGTCCCAACCCATAAGGACCCTGTATAGGGTTTCTAAGGAGTGGCTTGCAAGCATGAACCACCTACCTTATGGTTCAAACTGCCTTCTAGTACTTTATCCCACTGCACCACACCAGGATACCAACTAAAGGCATAGAAGGAAGGAAACCCTGTGGTAAATAAGAGATCTATTCTCTGGTAAACTGAGCCATTTTCAGAGTCCCCAAATGACACAAATTACTGGCCCTATTTGGGAGGGGGAAAAAGGGTAGCAGAAAGAACGGAAAATACAGAAATTGGAGGCGAAGTGATTAGATGTGAGTTTTAGTTCTGCTGATAGGTAGTCTGGATGCATGACAACAAGCTTGTTATTGTTAGGTACCATTGAGTCGGTTCCGACTCATAGTGACCCTATGCACAACAGAATGAAATACTGCCTGATCCTGCACCATCCTCACAATTGTTACACTTGAGCCCATTGCTCCTTCCATGGTGTCAATCCATCTCACTGGTGGCCTTTCTTGTTTTCGTTTACGTTCCTCTTTACCAAGCATAAAGGGACTGATCCCTTCAATGAGATATTTAATAATTAATATATCTTGGTGTTTTGCCATCCTTGCTTCCAAATCTTCAAACACAGATTTGCTTTTTCTTCTGGTAGTCAATGGTACTTTCAATATTCTTCTTCAACGCCATAACTCAGATGCATCCATTTTTCTATGGTCCTCCTTATTTATTGTCCAAATTTCACATGCATATGAAGTTAATGAAAATATCATGGTTTGAGTCCAACACACATTAGTCCTCAAACTCACTTATACTACAAATTTTCTCATTTGTAGTATAAGTGAGTTAAGTACTAAGGAGTTTTTTCTAATTTTAAGATTCTAGTAACCTCTGCATATGGAATCTAACATGAATATAAAACCCATTGCCATTGGATCGATTCCAATCAATAATGATCCTACAGGACTGTAACCCATGGGGGTTACAAGGCTGAAATCTTTGTGAAAGGAGCTCAGATGGCACAGTGGTTAAGCGCTCAGCTGCTAACCAAAACTGGTGGTTCAAATCCACTCGTCTTTCTACAGGAGAAAGTGGTGATAGTCTGCTTTCACAAACATTATAGCCTGGGAAACTCTACAGTGAAATTTACTATGAGTGGGAATTGACTAGCCAGCAATGGAATTTTTTTTTTTTTTTAATCTTTATTTTAAAAGAAACTGACTGCCATATCTTTCTCCTGTGGCATGGCTAGTGGGTTTGAACTGCCAACCTTTCAGTTAGTAGCCAAGCACTTAACTACTGCAACATCAGGGATGTTTAGAATAAGTAAGAATTGTTGCTGTTGTTAGGTGCTGTTGAGACGGTTCCAACTCATAGCCGGTCCTGTGCACAACAGAACAAAACACTGATTGTGGTCCTACACCATCTTCACAGCTGTTGTTACATTTGAGCTCATTGTTGCTGCCACTGTGTTACTGCATCTTGCTAGAGGTCTTCCTCTTTCTTGTTGACCCTATACTTTACTAAGCAGTACATTTCTTAACATAGGTTTAAGAAAATACCCATCTCAAAATAGAATGAAATTGCTAACTGTGGTTAAAAAGAACGTCAGAGCAATTGTTCATCCTTGTCACAAAGCAGTTCACCCACTGAGTCATCCTGGCAAATTTGTAGCTAAGTATTATGGATGAGTAGTGAAAGCCAAGCTGTAAAGTCAAGCGCACCGTGGAGAATAGCCATAGTAAACACTTTTCCTCCTTCCTCATCTTGGTATCTGATTAACTCATCATCTGCCAATATCCTCTATTACATGCTTATATAATAAAACGTTATGCTACTTTATGTCATAGAGATTTTAGTTAAACTTTAACATTGTATGTGAACTCTTTACCACAGGTCTGAAATCTCTCTTTTTAAGATTTTACATTCACCATTATATGTGAACTTTTAACCTAAGGCTATTATAGTCCATTGGTTTATCATACACAGGTACTAGTGGCACTGCTGGTTAGACATTGGGCTGATAATCATAAAGTTAGTGGTTCAAACCACCAGCCACTCCTTGGGAGAAAGATGAGTCTTCCTGCTCTTATAAAGATTTGTAATTCTGGTGTGGTGCTATAGGATGAGCACTGGACCTCAAAGTCAGTTTGAACTTCAAGGTAGGTGGTTTGAATTCACAAGCAGCTACTCAGAAACCTTATAGGTCAGAACCGACTTGACGGCACTTAACAACAACAACATGAGTCAGATTGGGTTTGGTTTGATTTTTCAGATGTATTAGTGAAAACCAGATTTCATTATGAAATTACTAGCTTAATCACTTATAATTTATTAATCAGATGATCATTGATAATGATGGAAAGCTGAAGATTCACTGATCTACAATGACAAGTTATGTTGTTATTAAGTGCCGTCGTGTAGGTTCATGACAAGTTATAAAACAAGTTAATTGCTGTTATTGTAGTTAGATCCTATGAAGTCAGCTCTTACCCATAGTAATGCTCTGTTTAACAGAACAAAACATTGCCTGGTCCTGTGCCCGCCTCACAATTGGACCATGGGCTATGCTTGAATCCACTGTTGCAACCACTAGGGCAATCCATCTTGATAAGGGTCTTCCTGTTTTCTCACTCACCCTCTACTTTCCCAAGCATGACATCTTTCTTTATAGAGTGGGTTCTCCAGATAATATATCCAAAAATACCTGAGACTCTCCATTGTTGCTTCTAAGTAGCATCTGCTGTACCTCATCCAAGACAGATTTGTTTGTTGTTGTTGTTTTCTGTTTTTGGTATATACAATATTCTTCACCAACACCATAACTCAAAGGCATCAATTCTAATTTGTTCTTCCTTATTAATTGCCCAGTTTTCACATGCATATGAGGCCATTGAAAATACCATGGTTTCGATCAGGTGCACCTTACTTAGTCCACAAAATGACATCTTTGCTTTTTAACACTTTAAAAAGGTCCTCAGTAGCAGATTTGTTCAATGCAATAAGTCATTTGATTTCTTGACTGCTGCTTCCATGAGCATTGATTGAATCCAATTGATTTGAATGTCTGGAAGTTTCTTATCCATGTACTGCTGCAAAATCCAAACAAAATGAAATCCTCAACAACTTCAATAATTTCTCAGTTTATCATGATATTATTTATTGGTTCAGCGGTGAGGATATTGTTTGTTTGTTTTATAGAGAGATGTAATCCATACTGAAGGCTATAGCTTTGATCTTCACCAGTAAGTATTTCAAGTTTTCTTTGCTTTCTGCAAGAAAGGTTGTGTTATTTTCATATTCCAGTTTCTTAATGAGTCTTCTTCCCATCCTGATGCCATATCTTTTTCATATAGTCCAGCTTCTCAGATTACTTACTCAACATATACATTGACTAAGTATGGGAAAGGATATAACCCTGACAAACCTTTCTTGATTTTAAAACATACAGTTTCCCCTTGTTGTGTTTGAATTACTGACTCTTGGTCTATGTTCAGGTTCCACGTGATCACCATTAACTGTTCTGAAATTCTCATTTTTCTCAATGTTATCCACAATTTGCTATGATCCCACAATTGAATGCCTTTGCATTGTAAATAGAACACAGGTAAATAAATGTCTTTCCGGCATTCCTTTCAGCCAAGATCCATCTGACATCAGTAATGATATCCCTTGTTCCACATTCTTTTCTAAGTCTGGTTTGAATGTCTGAAAGTTTCTTATCCATGTACTACTGCAACCATTTTAAAATGATCTTCAGAATAATTTTACTTGCTTGTGTTATTAATGATATTATTATTTGATAATTTCCATTTTTTGTTGGATCACCTTTCTTTGGAATTGGTTGACCAATTTTCTTGACATAGATGAGTGAGTGCTTCTAGTACTGTATCTATTTGTTAAAACATCTCACTTGGTATTCTGTGAGTTTCTGGAGTTCTGTTTTTTGCCAATGCCTTCAGTGCAGTTTGGAATTCTTCCTTCAACACCATTGGTTCTTGATCATGTGCTATCTGCTGAAATCGTTGAATGCCAGGCAATTGTCCTGGTACAGTGACTCTGTATTCCTTCCACTTTCTTTTCTTTTCTTTTTAAAATGTTTTATTGTGAATTATGTGATAGTAGCGTAGTGGTTACGAATCGGGCTGCGAACCTTAGGGTCAGCGGTTCGAAACTACCAGCCGCTCCGTGGGAGAAAGATGAGGCTTTCTACTCCCGTAAAGATTTACACCCTCGGAAACCCTGTACAGGGTCGCTATGGGTC
>NW_006408739.1:1077606-1087191 GCF_000296735.1 Chrysochloris asiatica
CGTCATCAGCACACAGCCCCTCTCCCTCTCTGGGTTTAAAGTTCCCAGCCGCTCCATCTCTCCATTTCATCGTCTCTGCCTCCAGCTCTGGTGTCACTGCTTCTCTGGGTAGGGTCCTGCTCTCCGCTCTTCTCCCTTCATGGTCCCAGGGACCTATGCTCCTAGACTGCTACAAAACATCTACCTTTACATTTCCAACCCTCACAATCTGTCCTGAAATCAATTATTCCATATTGTATCACAAGAGACCTATCCCCATCTCCTTTCATCAGACCCACCCAGACACATTGGGTACTACTCAGTGGAGATTCTACCTTCCTCTACGCTCTCTGGATCTAGGTTCCTTCTTGAAAGCGTGTAAACCAGTCACTTCTTGCCTTTGTAGCCACCCCCATTTTGGGTAGCCAATGGCTTATGTTTTTTCTTAAGTTATTTCAGCTGAAAAAAATACCAAACATATTTTGGTTTTCTAACTCTAGGTCTTTACACATTTCATTATAATATTTTACTTTGTCTTCTCAAGTGACCCTTTGACACTTTTGTTCAGTTCTTTCATTTCATCATTTCTTCCACCCACTTTAACTATTCTGTGTTTTCCTTCAAAAAGACTGTGCTTTAAAATTACTCATATCTTTTTCTCACCAAACTCTCAATCAAATCTCCATTTTGTTTGGGTAACAAATCTCAGGTGCTGCTTTAATTCATATGAATACGTGGATATCTGTGACTGTGCCTGGGATGGTTTCTGAGCTGAACTCCAGACTTGTCTAAACCCACCGTTTCTCCTGCCTCTTCCCTTATGTGCTCATAACTCACACCAGTTGAGATTTAACTCCACCACTGGAATCCAGGTGTGGCACTGCAGGATAATGCTCTGGACTGCAAGGTCACTTTGAACCACAAGGTCCTTGGTTGAAATTCACTAGTGGCTCCTAGGAAAGCCTACACAGGGTAGCTATGAGTTGGTGCCTCAACCACACTTACCAACTCAACAACTCCTTTTATCACCAATTACCTCCAGTTTGTTAAATGGGAAGGTCAAATTCAGTCCCCATCTTACTTGATCTTTCAGCAGTATTATGGAAGGCTGTAGTTTACAGTGGAACCCTATCTTTATTTTGAGACTAAATCCAGCCCCCATCTGACCATTAACCAAAAAATATGGTAGCTTTGCCTTCGGGCAGAGTGTGTTTAAAAGTAGATTATATCAGTCTCTCAACAAGGTTAAAGAGGAGCAGTCTTGCCTTCAGGGTTGTTGTTGTTAGGTGCCTCACAGTCAGTTCCAACTTATAGAGACCATATGCACAACAGAACGAATGCTGCCTAGTCCTGAGCCATCATCACAACTGTTTAGCTTGAGTCCACAGCTGCTGCCACTGTGCCACTCCATCTCATTGAGGTCTTCCTCTTTTTCGCTGACCCTCCATTTTATCGAGCATTATGTCTTTCTCCAGGAACTGGTCTCTTCTGATAATATGTATGAAGTATGAGAGACAAAGTCTCACCACCCAAGTTTCTAAAGAACATTCTGGCTGTACTTCTTACAACACAGATTTGTTTGTTCTTCTAGTAATCCATGTTACTTTAAATTTTCTTCTTCAACATCATAACTCAAAATGCTTCAACTGTTGTACAGTCTTCCTTATTCATTGTCTAACTTTCACATGCATATGAGGCTATTGAAAATAACATGAGTTGGGTCAGGTGCACCTTAGTCCTCAAATTGACATTTTTGCTCTTGAACACTTTAAAGACATTAGATTTGCCTAATACAATACTTCATTTGCTTTCTTGACTGCTACTTCTATGAGTGTTGATTATGGACTTAAGCAAAATGAAGTCTTTGACAACTTCTATCTTTTCTCCATTTATCATCATGCTATTTATTGGTCTGGAGTACTGGTGTGGCACTGAGGGATAATGTGTTGGACCACAAGGTCAGTTTGAACTACAAGGTCAGTGGTTCAAACTCACCAGCCACTCCTCAGAAACCCTATGCAGGGTCTTTGTGAGTCAGAACTGACTCAAAGGCACTTAACAACAACAACATTTATTGGTCCAGTGGTGAGGATTTTTGTTTTCTTTACATTGAGGTGCAACTCATATTGAAGGCTGTGTGCTCTTTAAGCTTCACTGGTATTTTAAGTCCTCTTCACTTTCAGCAAGCAAGGTTGTATCATTGGCATAATGAATCTTCCTCATTAACACTATATCTGACAATATTCTGGTGCTCTTCATCATGTTTCAATATTCAGTATTCTGGTGCTATCTGGCAGTGTTCACTGCTATTCATAATGTTTTCAGTGGGTAAACATTCAGAAGCAGTCTGCCTCTCCATCTTCTGAGTCTGTCTTAGTTTGGAAGCTCAGCTGAAACCTGTCCACCATTGGTGTGCCCTGCTGGTATTCAAAATACTGGTGGTATAGCTTCCAGCATCACAGCAACATGCAAACAACCACAGTACCACAAACTGACAGATGAATGGTGGACTTGCTTGGGAGTGTCATCTAAAGTTGAGGTACCAGTGATCATGTGTCATACAAGGACCATTAAATAGATGGTAGAAGGGTCCCAGGACCAATCCTATAGGTCTTTTAAATCTGCAATTGTGTATGTATCTTAATTGTGGTCTTTTCTCTGGTTTGGCAGTCCCTCTTGTGACAGTGATGCATTAATCTGCCACCAATCATGATTTTTGTGAGAATTCCCCTTTGTTTTCCATCATCTGTTATTAGCCACATGGCCTTGAATCTTTTGTAAGCCATTAAAACCTATGTGGATGGTTTGTATTTGAATTTCTAATAATCATTTCAAATTTGAGATGTCAGAACTTCTGCTTTTCACTCATTTTTAAAAAATTCTGTATATAGTAATTCCGTAATTCCAATTGTTTAGGTTTTCTTTTCATGTTGCGTATCCAAATCATCAAGAAATCCTGTTATTTCTACTTTAGAAATATGTTCAGAGTCTAGCCACTTCCCACCAACCCTCCTGCTATCACCTGACCCAAGCCATCTTCATCTTTGCCTAGATTGCTGCAATGGCCTTCTTGTTCCCCTATTTTTTCTTCTCAGTATAGAAAACAGAAAGATATTAAAGCAAAGTTAAATCAAGCCACTCCCCTGCTCAATAGCCTATGACCCAACATTATCCAGACTTCCCTGTACTCTGACATGTAGCAAATTATAAGGATTCTTTAATGTGGCTCTCTTTAGGGTAAGTGTCTGTTCAGAAAAACCTCTACCATACTTGGCCCTTTTCATTTCATCTCAGCTTCTGTCTCAAGCTTTGAATTTGCTTAAGCTATCCAGATTCCATGAGGCTGTTCCTCCCTTCCTTAGGTCTTATCTCAAATGTGAGCTTTTCAGTAAGGCATTTCCTGTCCCCCTAGGTAAAATAGCAGCATCTCATGGAGGGAGTTGCAATCATTGTAATGAACTGTATGATTTGTTGACAATAAAACTGATGATCTTCTCTGTAAACCTTCGCTCAAGTCACAATTAAAAGTTGTTTCTTTTTTTTAAATAGCAACATCTCCCAACATTCTTTTATTATTATTTTAAAAAGTAGTTTTAATTTGCAAAAGACTGAATTCTTATTCCAGGACTGACAAATATCTATGTAAAAGTGTGTGTAAACAAACTACAGGGAGTTTTCCAGAAACGATTACATCCAAAATGTCATGGATCTAAATTTGCAGAGAACTGTCTTACAAGTGTTTGATCCCATGCTGTGTTTGATCCAGAAAAGGGGACCCCTTTTTCCAGTGGAACAGTGCTTGCCTACTCAAGCATGGCATCCTTAACTGGTTTTCTAATTTCACATGTTGCTGTTGTTGTTGTGAAGTGCCGTTGACTTGGTTCTGACCCACAGTGACCCTGTAGAGGGTTTCCAAGGAGCAGCTGGTGAATTTGAACTACCAACCTTGCATTTCAAACCAACTTTACAGTCTAGCACATTAACCTACAGCACCACACCAGGACTCATCTAATTTCACTTGTTGTTGTTGTTGTTAAGTGCTGTCTAGTCGGTTCTGACCCATAGTGACCCTGTAAAGGGTTTCTGAGGAGCAGCTGGTAAGCTTGAACCACCGACCTTGCAGTTCAAATGGATTTGCAGTCTGGCTGTTAACCCATAGCACCACACCAGGACTCCATCTGATTTCACAGAGATGGTTAGCTAATAAGTGTTAGAATGAATAAATGAATGATGGGAATAGACAGAATAGGTAGAGTAGGGATGATGAAAGAAAGGGTCAAAAAACTTTGTCAATAATTGTGACTGTCACATATGTAAAGGTAGAAGTTTTGTAACAAAAAGGTTGTTGTTGTTAAGTGCCATTGAGTCGGTTCCGACCAATAGTGACCCAGTACAGGGTTTCCAAAGAGCAGCTTGTGAGCTTGAACTGCCGACTTTGCAGTTCAAATGGCTTTGCAGTCTGGCACATTAACTCATAGCGCCACACCAGGAAGAGGGAATAGTTAATCTTACAGTCCAGGAACAGAGGACCCTAGGACCATCAGGTAGAAGAGCATGAACGGAATGTGGGACCCTACCCAGAGAAGCAGTGATACCAGAGATGGAGGCAGAGATGAGGGCGTGGACAGAGGGAGCAGCTGAGGACTCTGGACTCATGGTAAGAGAAAGGCTGTGTGCTGGCTGTCCGGAGGCAGGTTTGCAGAATGTACCCTTTGGTTGTTTAAATGATTATATATTCCTAAGTGTTTTTGTGTACACCCCCTCCCACCTTCAAAAAAAATAACAAAATAGGGAATAGAAGCAAAAATATTGTTGAATGATGATGCACAGAGATTGTAATCACTTCAGTGAGTATAAAACTGATGTTTTATACCATATAAATGATCACTCAATTCACAAGAAAAACTTTTTAAAATACTTTGTCAAACACTTGACTAGCTTTGTGTTAGGGATAATTTCTATGAGATGGGAAGGAGAGAGGGGAAGATGTGGTGACAAGTGAAAAGAGAAGAAAAAAGAGAAAACTATCTTTTATCACCGCTCTCCTCTGTTTTCACTGGTCTCTCCAGCTACTATAATAACTCCTTATCCAGTTGATGCAGCTGAGAATTACAAAGCAAAATATGCCTTCAAAAGCTAAAACAGTCCAATAGACTAATGAAACATGTGAATATCAGTCTACACAACTCTGAGATGAGAAAAACAAGATGGTGCCCTGCTACTACTTCCAGCTGTTCTGAAAGGGATCACATTAGAAGGTCTCGGATAGAGTGGCAGTATATATGGAGCAAAACTCTAAATAATTAAAAAGAAAAAAGAAAGAAAGAAAGGAAAGAGCAGGCATAATGGTCAGAAAGAGACTGGAAGAACCTGAGCCACAACCACACTTCAGGTCTGGAACTCAACTCACCCCCGTGGCCTTTTAGCCAAGCAGTAGAAAGATATACATGGGGGACAAGAACACTTGGGATATATGCTCACCATGGAAGGTTAATCATTCAAAATCAAAAGGGCAACATTTACCTAAGGACAAAGTTGAGAAGGAATGGGAAGGAGGGTAGAATGGAAATAGGAACCACAAGGAGGAAGTGGGATAACTGATGTTGCATGGAGGGGATTGCAATCACTGAGATGAAAGTCTATGATTTGTAGAAGGTAAAACTGATGCTCTTGTCTGTAAACCTTCATTCAGTTCACAGTAAAAAGTTTAAAATAAATAAATAAATAAGACGCTAAAACAAATATAACAAATTTCTTGCACTTTACTTTTTTAAAAAATGTTTTATTGTGAATTATGTGACAGTTTACATGGGAGAACATTAGTTTTACATTCATCTTATCTTATATTGTTTCATTTGCACTTTACTTTTGTTCCTGATTTTACACAAGTTTCCAACAAATTTAGTGATCTGGTTTCTAACATGTAACAGATTATAAGGACTCTTTAATGTGTGTCTCTTTAGTGGATGTGTCTGTTCAGAACATATACACTACTGACATGAGACCAACTGGTAGGCAGGCTCAGCCTGAGCAAGGGAGTCTCTGATGGAAATGCAAATCAGATAAAGGAGATAGTTCAAACTAGGAATTCACAAAGGCTGTCAATGAAAGTCGATTTCTGAGACTTCACAAGCTTCTTTCTCACAGAAAAGCCGTAACTTTAAGATGAAAGAGACTCCAGCAGAATTGGAATCACTATTGACCCTCAAACCGATTTTAAGAATGCGTTGATGGAACAAAGATCTGAAATATATTGTGGACCCTTTTAGAGTCGTTATAGAAAAAACAAAAAACCCTGTTATTTCCTATTCTCAGAGTAATATTTAGAAGAGCATTTCTAACCGTAGTTGGGGATATAACTTTTTAGACCAAGTGAATACAAATGGTATATAGCTGCCTGAGGGCCTGATAACAAAGCGCTACTCAGACTGCAAGTTTTCAGTCCTTCTGGCCTCTGGGTTATAGTCCAAGTATATACAGGAAGGTGGAACCACCAACACCAGTCTTTCAAGCCTTGCGATCTTACTTCACCATTTGGCAACAGGAATAAAAACTTTTTTTCTCTCTTTTAACTATAGGATGACTATAGGAGATTAATTTTGCCTAGAATTTTGGTTAAATATATGGATTAGCTTTAAAGAAGCTGAAATCCAAAGCATTATCTCAGCTCACCAAAAGATATTCAAAACTTCAATATTTTTGGAAAGGTTTGGGAGTTCGCATATAAAGTATACCCAGAGGACAAGTTCTTCTAATGGTAGCTTTAGGGGATAAATGAGCCTTGTGATGTGAAATTACATGCAAAAGTAATCTTTCAGGTTCTCTGGGTTGGGAAACCCAAAGCAGTTTAGCTATGTGGTTCTAGCTCAGAGTCTCTCTTGAGGTTATAGTCAAAATACTGCTCGGCAGAGGCAATGGCATAGAGCAACTGAAGACTCTAGGCCCATCGACTGAGAAAGGCTGTGTGTCTGTAGGCAGGAGGCTGGCTTGCAAAATGTGCCCTTTGGACATTTAAATGAATATATATGTTTTGTATGTGCACATAAAAAAAAAAAAATTGCAGGATGGGGAGAACAGAGGTAAATATGGTTAGCTGATGGTACACGAAGGAGATTGCAATCATTGCAATGAAATGAAGTATGATTTATTGAATGGAAAACCAATAATCTTCCCTATAAGCCTTGATTCAATTCACAATAAAAACTTAAAAAAAAAAAAAAGATACTGCCCAGGGCCAGAGACTTCTGGAGGTGGGACTGGGACTGGAGGATACCTTCCAAGACAGCTCTCACATACATGATTGTTTGTAAAAGGCCTCAATTCCTTGCAGTGTGGACCTCTCATTAGGTCATGACAGCTAGTCTCTCCCAGAGCAAGTGATCCAAGAGGGAGAACCACCAAGACAGAAACCACATGGCCTTATTGTAACCTAGTACAAAACATTGCACTCTATCATTACCAGCCCATACCCCCAGAGGAAGGGGAATTAGGTTCTATCTCTTGAAGAAAAGAGTATCAAAGAATTTATGAAGGTATTTTTAAAATCACCATATGATCAAATTTGGTAAGTACTATAAGCTGTTGTTGTTAAATTGATTCTAACTCATGGAGACCCCTATGTGTGGAGGAGAACAGTTCCATAAGATTTCCAAGGCTTTGACCTTTTGGAAGCAGATTGCTTGGCTTTCTTTTAGCACATCTCCATCAGAGTCTTGGTGTGGCACTGCAAGATAAGCACTGGACTGCTAACCACAAGGTCATTTGTTCAAACCCACCAACTGCTTCTCAGAAACCCTACACAGGGTTACTATGAGTCAGAAAGGACTCAATGGCACTTAGCAACATCAACAGTGAATACTAAGGGGCACTGGACTGCTAGCTGCAAGGTTGGTGGTTCAAACCCACCAGTCACTCCTTAGAAACCTAGGCAGGTTCACTATGATTTGGAACTGACTTGATGGCACTTAACAAGAGTGGGTTACTACTAACATTCAAACTTTTGGTTAATAGTTGAGTATTTAACGAATACAGACTACTGGCAAGTAGGGTAACTCCACTGTTACTGATTTGATTCCAACTCATGGTGACCTTATATAGGATTTCTGAGGCTGTAAATCTTTACAGGAGCAGGAAAACTCATCTTTCTTCAGCGGAGCAGCTGGTGAGTTTGAACAGTTGACCTTGCAGTTAGCTGTGCAGTGCTAATCCTACAACACCACACCAGGGCCTGTAGACAGCAGTGAATGATTATATTAACACATTTAAGACTCAGGGCTATTGAATTTGTGACCTTGGAATTTTTCATTCCTGCCCTTCTTACAAGGAGCATAGGAAACACCTTACTCCCTCCCACAGCAGGCTTTCCATCCAGAGCAAAAGATTTTTGATGTTGCGCTTTATCCAAAGTTCAAATAAACTCAGACTCCAAAATCCTATAGAGCAGCCCTGCTCTAAATTTAGTGCTCAGTGAACTTAAATAGATTCCCGAGCCATGAGTTGTCCTCTCTGAAGTTATGTTGCTTTTCCCCTACTAAGATAAGTTTGTTTATGTGCTCAAAGAGCCTCAGAGATTCTCTATCCACCCCCATCCTCTAAGCCTGCTGGCTGTGTTCGGAGATCCTTCAGATAACAGAATAGACAAGTTGCAATAATGGTGGGGCTTTTATCCCTGGTTTGACCTACAACATACCTCCTGCAGAATCTTCCCATCAGTCCGTAGGAAAACGTGTTCCTAGTTGAAATTTCAAACTCTGGGACCCTCTAATATCATCCGTGCTGTTTCTCCAGTCACAAAATCTAGGACCTTGACTTTCTCCTGGTCTCAGTGGCACCCCTGGGCTGCTATCACCCAGTGAGTCTCCAGCCTCTTCCATGGCCTTCCTGCCATAGCAGACCACCCAGAATCCTTAGTAATGCTTATGATCAATTTTATTAATAGAATAATATGCAACATACAAATACAGCTTTAAACTGCTTACATGTTATATTTCCTAGATTATATCCACTGTAGAGTCAGTTCCAACTCATAGCGACTTGATAAAGGGTTTCTGAGGAGTGGTTGATGAATTTGAACCACTGACCTTGCAGTTCAAACCATCCTTGTGATCCAATGCATTATCCCAAAGCACCACAACAAAATTGTTTGTGAAATCTTTCTACATTGAATTACAACATGAATAGTTGCATTATTAGTAACTAAGGGTAAGTCTGGAGTCCTGGTGTGGTGCTGTGGGCTAATGTGTCAGACTGCAAAGTTGTTTGAACTGCAAGGTTGGTGGTTCAAGCTCACCAGCTGCTCCTTGGAAATCCTATACAGGGTTGCTATGGGTTAGAATTGACTCGATGGCACGTAACAACAACAAGGATAAGTCTTAAAAATTTATTTTAATTTTCCTTTACATCCTACTTCATTCTCAACAAAGTTGTTGATACAGACTCACAACCATGAATTTCCCTATATTGTAGCTTAACTGCCAGAAAATTTGGCAAAGTCAGTTACTACAAAAACACTGGCATCAGATTTCTGGCCAGATGGCAGACTTAATTTATGCCTAATATTTTATTCTTTTTAATATATTATAAATGGAATTGTTTTCTAAAAAGATT
>NW_006408739.1:1087463-1097289 GCF_000296735.1 Chrysochloris asiatica
ATCATCAGTTTTACATTCACCAAATCATAAACCTTGTTTCATTACAAGGATTATAATCTCCTCCATGTACCATCAGTTAAATGTATTTCTCTCTATCCACTTTAGCTTTAAAAAAAACACACACACACAAAACACTCAGGCATATATAATAATTTACATCTCCAAAGAGCACATTCTGCAAGTCTGCCTCCTGGTCACCAACTCTTAGTCCCTCTCTTCCCATAAATCTAGAGTCCTCACCGTTCCCCCACTCCATGCCCCCATCTTTGCCTCCGTCTCTGGCTGGCGTTGCTGCTTCTATGGATAAGGTCCTGCATTCTACTTGTGCTTTTCTCCCTTGGTGGTCCCAGGGTCCTCTGTTTCTGGACTATAAGATTAACCACTCCCCTGTTTTTGTTATAAAACTTCTACCTTTATAATTGTGACAGTCGCAATTAGTTATGATAACAATTATTCACTATTGAATCATAAGAATCATATCCCCATCTCTTTTCACCAGACCCATCTAGACAAGATGAAATCTATTCAGTGGAGACTCTTTCTTTCCCCCACCCCCATACTCTTAAACTAAGCTTCTTCTTGAAACCTTGTATGCCAGTCACTTTGTGCCTTATCACTCTCTCATTTTAGGTAGCCAATATCTAATTGCCCGTCCCTATCTACCCTGTGTACAGAGCGGAGGGCATTGAGACTTCATGTGAAGACTCCTTCCCTCTCTGTTGCTATTTAGAGTAACTACCTCTCTGAGTATAGGTCAGATTCATAAAATTGTAGCAATTTACCCTTGTTTCCGTTATTTAAAAAAAATTTTTTTTTTTTAAATCTTCCTCTAGTCGAGTTCTGATTATCGAGCCATTGAGGCTAGGTCAAATAGGTACTGTCTGCAAGTTTGCATGTTCTTGTGCATCTCCCCTCATTTTATATCAGCTGGATGCTTCACTCTCAGCTCTAGCCCTCTGTGGCTATGTCCTTGTCCATAGGCTCAAGTGTCCTCAGGTCTCACCACACTTTGGACCAGCCAGCCCTTCCTCTTCTCTCTCTCATCTCCAGGTCAACGGGATTCAATGTACTGTGGTTGAACTCAGCCCATTTCTTCATTGCTGCCTTTCCCCCTCTTCTACTCACCAGTAGACCAATGTGGTCGCCAGCAAGCTTACATGCTTGTTTGTGTATTCCCTTTGAGTTTCAGTCTTAGAGGGGAGTTTGTCCTGAAGGAACTTGATTGCTTGCCTTGATGCCTTCCTGGTGAACAGCTTGCTTATTCTTGTAGTAGCCAGTCATGCTGACATTTTTGTTTTGTTTTTTTCCTGATGATCTTTCTTTGAAGATGTATCTTCTGTTGCTGTAGCTGTTCCAGGCTGGTCTGCTTATCCTTTCTAGTGGAGTGTCCCACCTCATACAGTTCCTGATGGGACTCAGGATTCCACGTAGGGTCCTATACTCTGTAAAGGCTTTGCAAGAGGGCTATTTCACTGGGCAAGTTCTAGAACACCTTTTAGGTATTCCAATCAGTTATAGACTGAAGATGGGCTTACAAGTTTTCTGTAATCATGTTTCCCAACATTCCTTTCTATCACACTCAAGTGTCCATTTTACAATAGTAGGTAAGGGAAACTAATATTCATAAAACAGTCAAGCATTTTAGTATTATTCCCCCTCTTCAAGCTATACCTAGATCCCTGTATCCCAGAGCCCTGTTGTTCTAAGGTTGAGCATGCATCACTATTTACCTCTGTCCCACTTACGACATGCAAACCTGTCTCAGTGTTCCCCTATCTATCTTGTTCTTCTGCCTCCTTCTTCTTGTTGTATTGCCCTCCCCAACATCCGAACTAAATCTCCCACCCCAACCCCATTGTTGTGGTTACCTTATATTCTATTAATTCTTCCTCCATTTAAGACAGTCTATTTTATCCTGTAATCTACCTGACCTTCCCACACCACCTGGTTTTCTGTTCCTCTGTGTTTACCTTCTTTCACATTGTAATTGTTTTGATCATAGACTGATCTCCCAGATCCTCTGTTTTTATAATTTTATTATATAAATTATTATATAATTTATAATTTTATTCTGTTCTTGACTCTTCCATTTGTCAATTGAGTTCAGGGTGATGCTGCCACGTACGCCATTCTCTAGTTGTTGTCTGTTCTTATTGGTTCTCAGTCCACAGAACTTCCATTAGAATGTTTTTCATCGCAGGATTGGCTTTGGCAAAAATCCCTTAGCTTCTGTTTATCTTGAAATGTTTTGATTACACCATCATATTTAATTGACAGCTTTGCTGGGTAGAGGATGGCAGCTTTTTTCTTTCAGGATTTTATATGTCTCCCCATTGCCTTCTTGCCTGCATGGTTTCTGTTGAGAGATCCTAGCTTAATCTGATTTGCTTGTGTTTGTATGTTACACTTCTCCTTTCCCTAGCTGCTCTCAGGACTCTGTCCTTATCTTTGATTTTGGAGAGCTTGATTATTATATGTCTTGGTGATTGTCTCTTAGGGCCTATCCTTCGTGGGGTACGTTGAGATTTTTTAATGCATATCTTTTCACTTTTCAGGATGTTAGGGAAGCTTTCTGTGGCCTTGTGTGAATCTTCCTGTTCTGTAATGCTGATAATTAAGTTATTCATCTTCATGTTGTCCAACATGAATATTAGACCTTCTTTGGATATTTTTATCCTTTTTTCTGCTTGCTCCTCTATCTTAGTAGTATTGAGAGATTTATCTTCCAGCTCACTTATTTTGGCTTCCATCACTTCAGTTCTACTCCTTTTCCCTTTCAGTGTATTGTACATTTCTAATGTTCTATTATTAATCATTTGAACCTCTTTCTGTAGGTTTTTAATTATTTCCAATGCTGTGTCTATCTTATTTGATTGTTCTTGTAGCGCTTTCCTGACTTCTTCCTTAGTTTTCTCAACTCCATTGTAAAATGTTTTTTATACATTTTATAATCATTTTTCTGAATTCCTTCTCAGGCATTTCCAAAGGCTGCCCTCCTTCCAGTATGGAGTGTAGGTCTACCTCCAGCTCATTTGTCTCAGTCACTTAGTCTCATTTCTGGACATGTGCTGATATGATCATCTGTTTCTGTTTTATGGGCATATTCAATTGTTAGCTGTGGCCTTAATACTTAGATGAGTATGTGTTTTGGTATTCTTTATGCTTCCTGATTGCCTCCAGATAGATGTGATTAGGAGATGGACTTCCCTTTTCACTCTTCTTCCTGAGAAATTTCAAGATGCCGTGGTTGGTCACTATGATGTCGTAATTCAGGATTTAATTTTCGGCCTATCCTGTTCCATGGAGTTCTGGTGTGGCAAAGCTGTTTGAATTGTAGGGCCAGCAATTCAAGCTCACCAGTCCCTCCTTGGAAACCCTATACAGGACGCTCTGGGTCGGAACCGACTTGATGATACTTAACAACATCCCACTCCAGAACCCCCATTCAGACCTTTTTCCTAATGATAAATCATTCAGGGCCGGCTGTGGCCATTTTGCACTGCCATTTGATTTTAAGTGGAAACTGTCCCTTTAAATTTTGAGGAGATCTGTGTGCATGTATAATAGAACCCTCTGGGGTTGGTGGTAGTGGTGGTGGGTTGTCCACTAGCTCAGGCACCCTCTCTCATCACCACAATGGAGGTGTGCAGACAGCAAGAAACCAATGAACAGATACAAAAATGAATGTCCACACCTTTATCTCTGCGGTTCTGTCAGCTGTCAGGCGTCCGTGGCTGTTCTGATCCTTCCCCCTGCTCTGTCTCACCCAAGATGGCTGCTCAGAGAGCAGCTGAACACTTTGGATTAGAAAGCACTGGATTTCTTGCTTCTGCTACACATTCCACTGGATGTAAGCCTTCTAACCTTCTAAATACTCCTTTATATATGGTTCAGAGTTCTTGGTCCAGTATTCTGTGTCACTGCTGATAGAGACCCTCACTGCACTTCTACCCTATCCACCATCTTGTTTGTTCCAAGAAACATTTTTGTTGTTATAATGAGCTACAGGGATATTTTTATAAAAAAATAATAGAGTTCTACACAAAAAAATTATAGACTGTCATTTTAGTGTCATCCCCTCTGACAGTGTCACCACATGTCCTGCACCTACCCCTCACCCCCAGTGATGTCACTGCCTGGTCGCATGCAGTGGTGGCAATGTTTCTAGTAGCAGGAAAGGTGGTCGCCATCTTTTGGCAGTAGCCTGCGTAGCAGTGGTACTGACAAAGAAAGCATGTGACTTCTGATGTGTTAGAATTCATAGGACACATCTAGAAAGGTAGCACTTTGAATCTACTTGCAACAGCCACATTAACTTTAGTTTAATTTTGCTTAAATATTGACATTAGCCAGATCATTTTGTCAAATTTGACAGCTAGCTGCACTCAACATTAGTAACTGATAGTTATATGTACCACTCATTTATCCCCGTACATCAATATTATCATTTTATTGAAATACTTCCAAAGCATAGCCACCATGATTGCAGATGTGAAGAGTCAATCGGACTGTTGGGTGTGTGGGAAGTTTCCCCCCTTCTGCTGTTCGCATACCATGGAGAATTGCACCTAATAACACCAGTGCTTGGGCCTGCTTGACAAAGTGGAGGAGATGGTCCAGAAAATCTGTGAGTCATTTCCCAATGTCTTCAACTAATTGTTCAGTACAAATCCAGTCATGGAATTATACCAGCTCCCATGTATTCTGTATGGTATGGGAGCAAATTAATGCTACTTATCCTCAGGGTTATTCTGTGGCATGGTCTGAAGTGATGGTCAGCAACATACATCCCACTAAACCATGAGGCCTCATGGTGTATAGAGAAAACCCCTGCCAATCATAGCTACAATATGGGTTGGATTCCACAGTGAACATGTCAAATCCTTCTGGCTAACTCCTCTTTGTGGTTAGGTAAACAACACAACACTAGGGTTGGAGCCTTCCCCTCCCTTTGGGATTGCCTCTGGAAATGTGGATTTCATGGATGGCCTTCCCTGCCTTACATCTAGTCAGGCCCATGGACATGGGGACAGCTCTATAGCCTTAGCACCATTTACAAATGCCTGTCCATCAAACACAGCATCTGGGATACAGTTTACAGCTGCTACCATCGGGCCAAACACACCTCCCTGTGGTTTTATCCCCTTGTAGCCCTGGCCCCCAGGGCTGCATCCATTGATACTGAGTGGCCAGTTAGTGAAATATACTGCTGCTGCTTTATATCAAAACCACCATGCTCTTGCTTTGTTATCAGCTGAAACAGAACAAATGTTCAAGTTGGTGCTGCAAAAACCTGATGGCCCTCAGGATGAATGTAAAGCTAATGTTCTCCCATGTAAACTATCACATAATTCACAATAAAACATTAAACAACAACAACAAACCCTGATGGCCCTACACATTCTCCCGGCCAGTCAGGGAGGCACTTGTGCTCTCATCCATACCGATGCTGTGTGAATTCACCAGATTGTCACCATAGCATTTCCATCGTCCTGCAACAGATGCGAGGCCACATTTCTACATTCCAGCAGTTATCTGCAGACCCCTCTTCAAGTTGGCTTACCCTTATTCTCTTATCAATTATTGGGATCTTGTGCCTGGGGACAGTGCTTTGTTGAAGTATATATTGTTGCTGTGGCGTTTGTTACGAGCCTCCAATGCTCAGGTCCAAGGGATCATGCAGTAAGATTGTAAGAATTATTTAGGGGCAGAGTGTAGGGATACAGAACAAATGCTCCAAAATGACCACCCTAGTCCTGGCATGGCACTACTGGTTAATACGTTGGAATGCAAAGTCGGCTTGAACCCAAGATCGATGGTTCAAGCTCACCAGTCGCTCCTCAGAAACTCTATTCAGGGTCGCTAGGAGTGGGAACCAATTTAACAACAGCATCAATACAAATCTCCTATCTGTTCCTGTGCTCCCACTTTGCATATCAAAACTCTTTGATTTCATGCTGTAGGGGTGGTAGGAGTACCTATGGTAGGAGTCTTGGTGTGGTGCTGTGGGTCAGAACCAACAACAACAACAACAACAACAAGGAAGCGGTAAGCAACTCCCTGCTCCCACTATGCATACCAAAACTCTTAGACATATGCTAAGAAGGGGCAGACAGACGCCTCCCTCTGCTAGCATAATGAAACTCTTTGTTCTCATGCTTTAGTACGAGGAAGGGATAGATGGTGGGCACATAGTGTCTTGCCCTACGTGTTCGATGTAGCATCCTTAACTGCCCTACAAATGAGGCTTGCTTACACCATGATATAAAAAGACCCTAACACACATCCCTGCTGTGGAATCTTGACTGTCCAGCTGGCCGCCACTTTATTGCTGTCCCAGTATGTGAATTTCTTCCTGGAATAAACTAATGTTTCTTGGACTGTCTCCTGGTCAGTTTTTCTGTCTCTTGGCAACTACCTCTGCAGAAGGGCTCTCCCTTCTGGGCTTAAACCCAAATATCCCACAATGCAACATCACTCCTCCCACTTCCTCCCCATGTTTCTTATTTCCACCCTCCTTCTTTCTATCCCTTCGTTTTTATTTTGAATCTTCCACAGTTTTTCTCCCACTCTATCCAGGACCTTCTAAAGTGCCCCCTTTCAGAGCAGTTGGTGGTGGTAGCTAGTACTACCTAATTCTTCTCGTCTCAGGGTTGTGGAGACTTGACGTTCATTTGGCCCATTAGCCCTTTGATTTTCCGTGAACCTTTGATTTTCTTTATTCTTTTTTGCTCTGGATAATAAGAGACCAATAGTTGCACCTTAGATGGCCACTCAGAACCTTTTAATAACCCAGACACTATTCGCCTAAGGTATTACTGTTGTTAAGTGCCATCAAGTTGTTTCTGACTCATAGCAACCCTGTATGGGATTTCCAAGGAGCAGATGGTGAGCTTGAACCACTGACCTTGCAGTTCAAATTGACTTTGCAGTCCAGTGCATTAACCCACAATGCCATACCAGGACACTATTCACCAAAGTAGGATGTAGTATATTTTAATTTTTGTAGAGACTATGCTGTACCAATGGACCTTAATGTCTCCTAAGACTATGGTCCTGAGCTGTCGGGCCCAGCAACTCATTTTTCAAGGTGTTTGGTTATAACCAAGAAGGTTGCATAACTTTGCTTCTTGCATGCTGTACTATATTCATGGATGTTAATTGTTGTTGTTGTTGTTGTCAGGTGCCATCGAGTAGGAACCGACTCATAGCGACCCCATCCATGCACAGCAGAATGAAACAATGTCCGATCCTGGGCCAACCTCACTACCGCCACCACACTTGACGCCATCAATTATGCCATCTCATTGGGGGTCTTCCTCTTTTTCTCTGACCCTCCACCTTACCCAGCATGACATCCTTCTCCAGCGACTGTTCTCTCCGGACAATGTGTCCAAAGTATGAGAGACGAAGCCTAGCCATCTTGGCCTTCAAGGAGCACTCTGGTTGCACTTCTTCCAAAACAGATCTATTGGTTCTTTTGGCAGTCCATGGCACTTTCGGTATTCTCCTCCAACACCACAACTCAAAGGCATCAATTCTTCTACAATCTTCCTTATTCACTGTCCAGCTTTCGCATCCATATGGATGCTTATAGCATGTAAATAATGTATTTAGAGAGAACCTTTGCTAAACCTATATATATTGGCTCTAAGCTTTACAGAAGCAGATTCCCAGACCTTTCATATAAATATATATTTACACACACACATGCATATGTATATATATTTTCCATTTTAGCCATGTAAGTGCACAATTTAGTGGTATTATATTCATAATGTCACATTATGCAATAATCACTATTTAAAATATTTTGACCACCCGTACTTCTACTTCCACAAGTCCCTGGTAACCTCTAATCTACTTTCTTTATAAATTTGTCAAGATATTTCATGCTATTGTAATCATATAATATTTATTCTTTTTTGTCTGGCTCATTACAATAGAATAATGTTTTCAAAGTTCACCTATGTTTTAGCATGTATGAGAACGTTGCTCTTTATTATGACTGAATAATATTCCATTACATTTATATGCTATGTTTTGTTTGCTGATGGACATAGGTTGTTTCCACCTTTTGGTTGTTGTGACTATGCTGTTATGAACATTGGCATACACGTATCTTTTTGGGTCCCTCTTTTCAGTTCTATGGGGTATATACCTAGGAGTGGAATTGCTGTTGTTGTTATAAAGTGCTGCTGAGTCGGTTCTGACCCATAGTGATGCTGTATAGGGTTTCCAAGGAGCAGTTGGTGAGCTTGAACTGCTGACCTGTGGTTCAAAGCAACTTTACAGTCCAGCACCACACTAGGACTCAGGAATTGCTGAGTCATATGGTAATTCTATGTTTAGCTTTTTGAGAAACAATCAAATGTTCTCTTTTTAAAAAACTTTTATTGTGAATTGAGCGAAGGTTTACAGAACAGATCAACAGTTTTACATTCAACAAATCATACACTTCATCTCCATGATTGCAATCCCCTCAATTCTGAATTTTGTTCTTG
The DNA here is from genome assembly GCF_000296735.1 of Chrysochloris asiatica. Taxonomy (NCBI): domain Eukaryota; kingdom Metazoa; phylum Chordata; class Mammalia; order Afrosoricida; family Chrysochloridae; genus Chrysochloris; species Chrysochloris asiatica. The sequence goes on from NW_006408739.1 coordinate 1,095,968, forward strand.
GATAGATGAAACACTTTTGATCGCAAATAGTTGACCAGTCTATGATGTGCATATGTCACTAGTGTTATAGTTCCAAGGAGCTCTGGTAGCATAGTGATTATGAATCGGGCTGCTAATCTGCTAATTGGGCAGAAGTTCGAAATTACCAGCTGTTCTGTGGGAGAAAGATAAGACTTTCTGCTCCCGTAAAGATTTACACCCTCGGAAACCCTGTACAAGGTCGCTATGAGTCAGAACCGACTCCATGGTACATAACAACAACAACATTGTTCCCTCTATCTATTGCTTTGCTGAAAATTGAGACATGGGAGTGAGTTCAGTTCCAGACCTGAAGGGTGACCAATCTATCTGACCAGTACCAAACTGTTTTTCACAGCACCATTTTACCAACAATGTATAAGGGTATTAATTTTTTTCTGTTCTTGCCAAAAACTTGTTGTTTTTCATATTTTAATTATAGCCAATCTAATATATATAAGTACATATAGCCAACCTAGTAAATAGGAGTCCTCATGTGGTGCTGTAGGTTAATGCAAAGTCGGTTTGAACTGCAAGGTTTTCAGTAGCTCAAGGAAACCAGCCACTCATCAGAAACTGTACACAGAATTACTATGGGTTGGAACTGACTCAATGGCACTTAACAACAACAACAGTACATATGAAATGGTATCTCACTGTTCTCTGCCCATTTTAATTGAGTTGTTTGGCTTTTTCTGGTTATCAGATCCTTATTAGATAGATGGTTTGCAAAAATAGGTTTTTTCATTTTTCTGCATTCTACTCTCTTAATAATCTTTTTTAAAAAATTTTTTGTGTGAATTATATGATAGTTTACACAGGAAAACATTAGCTTTACATTCATCCTATCGTATATCGTTTCATTGCCATGATTACAATCCCCTCCAGGCATCATCAAACAACCAAAGGGTATACCACAAGTCTGCCCCTCTGTCGTTAGCACACAGACCCTCTCCCTCTCTAGGTCTAGAGTCCCTAGCTGCTCCATCTCTCCCCATCATTGTTTCTGCCTCCATCTCTGGCGTCACTGTCACAGAAGACAGACTTACAAGCTTTCTATGGTGATATTTCTGGCTATTCATTCCTTTCTCTCCCCCTCAAATGTCTATTTTACAATGGTATGCAAAGGAAACCAAGATTCAAATACAGCCAAGCATCTTAACATTATTACTCCCCTTTTACCCATTCAAACCATGCCTCAATCCCTGTATCCCAGAGTCCTGTTGTTCCAAGGTTGTGCATACATCATTATTTACCTCTGTCCCACTTGGCCCATGCAAACTTGCCTAACTGTCCTCCCATCC
>NW_006408739.1:1120900-1127838 GCF_000296735.1 Chrysochloris asiatica
TGGTGATTTTCTTTTGGGGTCCACCCTTCCTGGACTTCGTTGGGCTTCTTGGATGTCTATCTTTTCACCCTTGAGGATGTTAGAGAAATTTTCTTTCAGTAGTTCTTCGACTATTTCCTCTGTGGACTTGTGTGACTCATTTTGTTCTGGAATGCCAGTAATTCTTAGGTTATTCCTCTTCGTGTTGTCCAACATGAATCTTAGATCTTCCTCTGAATTTTTTACCCTTTTTTGGGTTTGTTCTATCTTAGTGGTATTGAGAGACTTGTCTTCCAGCTCTGATTCTTCCTTCCATCTCATCTACTCTATTCCTCTGCTCTTTTAGGGAGTTTTCTATTTCTGCCATTTTGTTGTTGATTGTTTGGACCTCTTTCTGTAGGTTTTGGATTGTTACCACTGCTGTATCTATCTTGTTTGATTGTTCCTGTAGCGCTTTTCTGACTTTTTCCTTATTTTTCTCAACTCCATTGTAAAGTGTTCTGAGACATTTTATAATCATTTTTCTGAATTCTTTCTCAGGTATCTCCAAGGCCTGCCCTCCTTTATAATGGCTTCTTGTCTCCCTATCTTTACCTCCTCCAGTTTCTCTAAGGATTGTAATAAAATTTGTTGCTGTTAGGTTCCATTGAGTTGGTACCACCTCATAGCAACCCTATGCACAACAGAACAAAACACTGTCTGGTCCTGTGCCAACCTCAAAATTATTGTTACTCCCTGAGCCCATTGCTGTCACCACTGAGTCATTTCATCTCATTGGGGGTCTTCATCTTTTTCTTCAATCCTCCACTCTGCCAAACATGATATCCTTCTCCAGGGACTGGTCCCTCCTGATACTATGTTCAGAGTATGAGAGATGAAGTCTGACTATCTTGGCTTCCAAGAAGCCCTCTGGTTGTACTTCTTCCAACACGATCTGTTAGTTTTTTTGGAAGTCAATGTACTTTCAATATTCTTCTCCAACACCATAACTCAAATGCATTGATTCTTCTATGGTCTTCCTGACTCACTGTCCAATTTTCATATACATATGAGGTTATTGAAAATACCATGCCTTGGGTCAAGCACACCTTAGTCCTCAAAACTCACACTTTTTCTTTGCTCTTCAACACTTTAAAGAGGTCTTGTGCAGCAGATTTGCCTAATGCAATATGTCAATTGATTTCTTGACTGCTGCTTCTATGAGTGTTGATGATAGATCCGAGCAAAATGAAATCTTTGACAACTTCAATCTTCTCTCCATTTATATGTATGCTGCTTATCGTTCCAATGGTGAAGATTTCTGCTTTCTTTACATTGAGATGCAACCCATATTAAAGATTGTGGTCTTTGATCTTCATCAGATTTTAAATCCTCTTCAATTTCAGCAAGCAGGGCTGTATCATCTACATATCACAGGCTTTGTTAATGAGTCTTCCTCCAATCCTGATGCCATATTTTTCTTCATATAAACCAGTTTCTTGGATTATTTGCTCAGCATACAGATTGAAAGAATATGGTGAAAGAATACAACCCTGTCACACACCTTTCCTAATTTTAAACCATTCAGTGTTCCCTTGTTTTGTTTGAACAACTGCTTCTTGTTCTATCTAGAGGTTCCTCATGAGTTCTGGAATATTATACTCATTCTTCACAATGTTATCCATAGCTTGTCATGATACTCACACTTGAAAGTCTTTATGTAGTCAATAAAGCACAGGTAAACATCTTTCTGGTATTCTCTGCTTTCAGCCAAGATCCATCTGGCATCAACGACAACATTCCTCATTCTATGTCCTTTTCTGACTCTGGCTTGAAGTTCTCTGTCAATGGTGATAGTCGTTTTTCTATTATCTTTAGTAAAACTCTACTCACATGGGATATAAATGATATTGTCTGATAATTTCCACATTCCATTGGGTTACTTCTCTTTGGAATGGGAACAAATACAGATCTCTTCCAGTCAGTTGGCCAGGTAATTGTCTTCCAAATTTCTTGGCTAAGATGAGTGAGTACCTCCAGTGCCGCCTCACTTTGTTGAAAGATTTCAATTTGTATTCCATCAATTTCTGGTGCCTTGTATTTTGCCAATGCCTTAAACACACCTTGGACTTCTTTCTTCAGGATCTTAATCATATGATACCTCTTGAAACGGTTGAGTATTGACCATTTCTTTTTGGTACAGTGACTCTGTCTATTCCTTCTGTCTTCTTTTGATGCTTCTGCATCATTCTAACTTTTTCCCATAAAAATCTTCCATTTCAAGTGGAGGCTTGAATTCTTTCTTCAGTTTCCTCAGCTTGAGAAATGCTGAGCATATTCTTCCCTTTTGGTTTTCTAACTCCAGATCTTTGCACATTTTGTTATAATATTTGACTATCTTCTCAAGCTGGTGGGATATATTCAAGGTCTTATTTTAGCTCTCATGAACTTGTTTTAATTTTATTAAACTTCAGCCTGAACTTGCATATGAGAAATTGATTGTCTGTTTCACAATTTGCCCCTGGCCTTGTTTTGGCTGATGATATAGAGCTTTTCCACCATGTCTAGGCAATTTGATTTCTGTGTATACCATCTGGTAAGGTACATGTATAGAGTCACCTTTTATGTTGTTCATAAAAGCTATTCACAATGAAGAAGTCATTGGACTTGTAAAATTCTATCATGCAATCTCCAGCATCATTTGTATCACCAAGGCCATTTTTCCCAATGACTGATCTTTTCTCTTTGTTTTCAATCTTTGCATTACAACCGTTGGATTCCAATCACCAGTGATTATCAATTGTTTCTCCAACCTTTGCATTCCAATCACCAGTGATTTGCATTCCAACTTTTGCATTTCAATCACCAGTGATTATCAATACATCTTGATTATATGTTTGATCAATTTCAGACTGAAGAAGCTGGTTGTTGTTGTTGTTACCATGAGTTGGTACCAACTCATAGCAGCCTTATGCACAGCAGAACAAACACTGCCTGATCCTGGGCCAACCTCACTATCTTTGCCACACACAATGCTGCCATTTTGCCAATCCATCTCACTGGGGGTCTCCCTTTTTTTCTCTTACTAAACATGATATCCTTCTCCAGAGACAGGTCCCTCCTGACAATAAATTCTTCAATTTCATCATCACTGGCATTAATGGTTGGTGTGTAAATTTGAATTGTAGTGGTATTAACTGGTCTTCCTTGAAAGTGTGTGAATATTATCCTATCACAGACAGTGTTATATTTCAGGACACATCTTGATATGTTCCTTTTTATGATGAACATGATGCCATTCCTCTTCAATCTGTCATTTGTGGCAAACCATTTGTAGCAAACCATATGATTGTCAGATTCCAAATGGCCAATACCAGTCCATTTCTGCTCATTACTGCCTAAAATATTGATATTTATGTATTTCATTTCATTTTGACAATTTCCAATTTTCCTAGATTCATACTTTCTACCTTCCATGTTCTGATTATTAGTGGATGTCTACAGCTGTTACTCTTCATTTTGAGTTGTGTCCCATCCACAGATGAAGATCCCAAGGACTTTACTTCATTGTCTCATCATGGTCAACTTTACTTTGAAGAGGTAGCTCGTCCCAGTGGCATTTTGGGTGCCTTCCAATCTGAGGGGCTCATCGTGCAGTCCTTTATCTGACATTGTTCTGTTGCTCTTCATCATGCTTCAGTATTTAGTATTCTGGTGCTGGTAGTGTTCCACTACTATTCATAAGATTTTCAGTGACTAAATATTTGGAAGTAGTCTGTCTCTCCTTCTTCCTAGTCTGTCTTTGTCTGGCAGCTCAGCTGTAACCTGTCCATCATGGTATTTAAAACACTTGTCACATAGCTTCCAGAATCACACTAACATGAAAGCCACCACAGTATGACAAAGTGACAGATGAGTGGTGGGTAATAAAAGTAATCCTCTTAAAACATAACATTAATTTTGTTGTTTGTCTCTTAGTGGTTCTCCATTACCTAGCCAATAGTAGTATCCCAATTTGTTGGTGTTATTAAGTGCTGTCAAGTTGTTTTCCACTCCTATTGACCCTGTATAGGGTTTTCAAGGAGCAGCTGAACTCAAGGTTTGATTGATTTCAAGGTCTGAACTGCTGACCTTGCAGTTAGCAGTCCAGTGTTTATTTTACAGCATCATATCAGGATTCATCCTAACTTCTTAGCATGGCCTAAAGCCCAGCCACACCAAACCATAGCCATTGACTTGATTTTGACTCATAAGGCTTCTGAGGCTGTACATTCTTATGGGAGCAGACAGCCTCTTCTTCCTCTGAGCTTCTGGTGGATTTAAACCTCTGACTTTGTGGTTAGCAGTCTCTTGCTATCTTATGGTGCCACTAGAGCTCCTTAGCATGGCCCAAGTCCTCCATAATCTGGCCCCTGACTAGCTTTCCAAGCTAGCATCTCTCAATATCCCCAGAACAACTTCCCCATCTTTTGATGTTGCTCCATTATTCTCTATACCCACCCAGTTATCTTCATTTCTCCTTTCCTAACTCAAAGACTATTGCCTCCCTAAAGTCTTTCATAATTCTCCTGAGTTAAAGAGGTTTTATTTTTTTCTCTTAAAGCACCTATATTATATTATGATTTATGTTATTTGTGCACATGTCTTGAGGACATGTAGCATGTCTCATTTATCTTTTTACCTCTCCTAGAGCCTGCCACAGTCCTTAGTATATAAAATGCATAAAATTTGTACCAGAAGGTAGAATTAGTTACATATAGGATAAAGACAATGGTACTTAACACCCTACATAAATTTTAAATTTCCATCACACAATATACAAAGACCTTAGACTGTACATGTCATGTATTAATATGTTAATTTTATGCAATGATAGTAGTAACACAGTCAGTACATTTTCCCTTGCCATTAGCAAGTAAAAGAGAAATATTTGCTTGTATTAGGGATTTCTAATTTCTCCAAATTTAGTTTGAATTCTTTATGAAAGACTATGTTTTGGTAGAAATTGATAGAGTTCTATCAATTCTGTAAAATGCCAAGGAGATTTTATATTTTTCATATAAACAACAATAACATATTCTTACAGTGTTCTCAGGTTAAAAAATGTAGATTGTAATATAGGCAAAATGACATTAGAGTGAAGTTCAACTGGTACTTTTGGAAACAAAAACCCAATGGGAAGGCCTAAAGACAAATCCTATTTCATTTACGTTTTTTGTAGGACTCTTGCAAGTGTACCTAAAAATACCTACTGCTTTTGGTTTTTGAAGTTTTTTTTTTTTTTCTCTCCATTGAAGCCCCATTAAAAATTCCTCTGCTCATTCCATAATGTTCTATTATGTACATGATGGAGCTGAATGTATTCCATCTACTAGGTTAGACAGTAACTTAGAGGAGGGCCAACAGCAAGCAATAAGAGACCTCCATAGTTGCCTGTAAAATAACCTCTACATCAAAAATTTGTTGCTATAAGTTAAAGGTTCTTATATTTGGGACTATGTTAAAAAGAGACACTGGTGAGAAAACATTAAATGGTGTTTCCCTGGTGAGGTAGAGGCCAATGATATAAGCAGAAAGAAGAGAGTGGCTAGACGATTTTAGATTTATAGGAAATGCAACTGGACCACACTATTTCCAACGAGCAAGAATGGAATCCTATTAGTGGTGTAGTTTGGATTCTGACTGCAGAGTTCATTTTGGAGTGATTCATGCCAGGCAAGTTAGAATCAGGGACCTGGGAAGGAAACCAAATTCTACCAGCACAGAAGAAGAAATACTAAGTGAGAGAGCACTGACTGGGGACAGGCTTTGAGAAAGAGTTTTTTCAGTGGAGGACTCAAAATGATGCAAAGGCAGGGAAGGGAATGCATCACAAATTTCTGGCTGGATTCCTTTGCTCTTAGCTACTCTATTCCAGAAGCCGAGAGGACTACTGGATACCAGGGATCACAGCGGTACATGTAGTGGAATTTGTTTCATACCTGAGATGTTTGAATAAGTTCTCATGTTCCTGTAAAAATAAACAGCACATCTCATTAGTTTTGCCAGCATAACCACAAATATTTAGAAAAGAATGACTAGGTCTGAGATAACCAGTCATTCTCTACAGGCTTTGGGAGTAGTAATGAAACATCTTTAGCAAGCTTAGGATGTTATTGGTTACAATATGTATTAAAGTACAATTACCTAAATTTATGAAACATGTAAGTTAATGAGCTATGAAAGCCATAGGAGTAAATTGTGTGAAATAGCAAAGAATCTATTTTCATCTATCACCAGTCACTCTATGAGGCAGCCTGGTCTCTGCTGCCTTCCTTGCCACTGCAAACTCTTGTGAGGTTAAATGCCTCTGCTCAGGGTCTTAAGTAAATAGAATCAATTGTTTTGGTGATTTAAGTTCTCATATGGGTCTGGGGAAAATTCTGGAATGAATAGACGCCTGGGCTTAGTAGAAGTTACAATCTCTGGTAGTTTCTTCTCTACCATCTCTATGGTCTTGCTTAACTTGGGAATCTTGTTATTTGGACACATTTCTAATAGATATTTTGAAAGCAGTGCTGTTTGGGTAAAATAAATCATTTGAGGAGAATAAGTACCTTTAAATATTAGTCTCTCAGATATTGTTGTTGTTGTTAAGTACTGTGGAGTCGGTTCTGACTTATAGTGACCTTGCACAGGGTTTCTGAGGCTGTAAGTCTTTACCAGAGCAGAAAGCTGCTTCTTTCTCCTGTGGAATGGCTGGTAGTTTCGAACTTCCGATCTTGAGATTAGCAGCCTGATTCATAACCACTACGCTACCAGATATGCAGCTGATACAACCTTGCTTGCTGAAAGTGAAGAGGACTTAAAATATTTACTGATGAAGATCAAAGAGCACAGTCTTCTGTATGGATTACAACTCAATATAAAGAAAACAAAAATCCTCACCACTGGACCAATAAACAGCATTCTTCTCAATGGAGAAGAGATTGAAGTTGTCA
>NW_006408739.1:1128373-1151343 GCF_000296735.1 Chrysochloris asiatica
AGGATCGGACATTGTTTCGTTCTGCTGTGCATGGGGTCGCTATGAGTCAGTTCCAACTCAATGGCACCTGACAACAACAACAACAACATGCTACCAGAGCTCCTTCAGATAAATATAGGACACAATCTAAGGCGGGGAGGTCCTAGTGTATATCCTGGTGTGGCGCTGTAGGTTAACGTGCCAGACTGCAGAGCTGTTTAAACTGCAAGGTCGGCGGTTCAAGCTCACCAGCTGTTCCTCAGAAACCCTATGCAGGGTCGCTCTGGGTTGGAACTGACTCGACAGCTCTTAACAACAAAAACAACAACAGTGTATATACTAGGCCTGGTGTGGCCTGGGTTAATGCGCTGGACTATAAAGTTGATTTGATCTGCAAAGTTGGCAGTTCAAGCTTACCAGTCACTCTTCAGAAACCCTATACAGTGTTCACTATGGGTCGGAACAGACTCAACGGCACTTAAGAGCAATAACGAGTATATATATACTCAGTTCAAGTTCTAAAATGGACCTCTCAGGAAGTGACTGTGCTCCATAGAAGCTTCAGTAGCTGGTATTTTGGAAGCAGATCTTCAGGTCTTTCTTCTAAGGTACAAGATGAACAAGAAATCATCAACCTTTTGGTTAGTAGCCAAATGAATTAACTGTGCCACCCAACGACTCCAAATATTAATATAGCCTTCACGAAATGGGTCTGGCGATTTAAATGAAAATTGAACTTAATGATTAAAGTTTTCATGAGGTTAAGAAATGTCAAGTAAAAGTACTCTAAAAATAGGCGCAAGTTATAGTAAAATGTCATTTAAACAAGCAAAAGAAGAGTCAAAGTGGCACTATTGTCAAACTATTAGAAAGAATATAAATGTTTTATAAAGTCAATCCTTTACTTCCTAAAGATCTATTGTGACACTTTAGAAAAATGCAAGTCTTCACAGTCTTTTACTCTTCCAGATTTAAATAGAACAGTTTACATTCTAAAGACTAGGAAAATTGAAGGTAGAATATTTAATAAGGTTATTGCCTAAATTTTTTTCATTCAGTATTCCAAAGTATACAATTATAAAGTGTCACTGAAACCCCTGGTCTTGAGGAAGAAAAGCATATCGAGAGCTTATTACCAACCTCCAAGTATCCTGACTTAAATCCTATAAATGTCCCAGGAATAAACCATCAGTGAATGCTTTATTCATTCTGGTCTTAGCTATTACATCTTTTGTTCATAATTAATACTCTCAAATTAGACTCTAATTATGCTTCTTATGCAAATAGGCAACAAAACAAATCCATGGCAGATTAAATTGGGCTTAAAAGGATTACTTAGAACCAAAATTTTTGTTGTTGTTGTTGTATTTTATGTGTTTCTTTTCTCTAGAAGAAAATATGTTCTGGTGATAGAAACATTGGCGGTGTGATAGAATTTGCAAGACCAACTTATTTTTTTTGAAAATATTTTCCACAACATAAACAGTGACTATACACCTGGACCTCACCAGTTAGAATACACAGAAATCAAATTGATCACATCTGTGGAAAGAGACAATGGAGCGGCTTAATATCATCAGTCAGAACAAAGCGAGGGAACAACTGTGGAGCAGACTATCAATTACTCATATGCAAGTTCAAGTGGAAGCTGATGAAAATGAAAGCAAGTTCACAAGAGTCAAAGTACAGTCTTGAGTATATCCCAGCAGAATTTAGAGACCATCTCAATAACAGATTTGATGACTTGAACACTAATGACTAAAGACCAGTTGATAAGTGAGACACATGACAAGGACATAACACATGAAAAAAGAAAAATGTTAGTAAGACTTGAAAGAAAGAAAAAAACAAAATGAATATCAGGAGAGACTTTGAAACTTGCTTTTGAATACAGAAAAGCTAAAGCAAAAGTAAGAAGTAATGAGTTAAAAGAACTGAATTGAAGATCTCAAAGGGCAACGTGAGAAGACAAAGTACTTATACTGAAACGTGCAAAGTCTTGGAGTTAGAAAACCAAAAGGGAAGAACATGCTCAGTATTTCTCCAGCTGAAAGAACTTAAGAAAAAACTGAAGTCTTGAGTTGCAATATTTAAAGATTCTATCTATGGGGAAAATGTTGAATGATGAAGGAAACTTCAAAAGAAAATAGAAGGAATACAGTAGCTGTACCAAAAAGAACTGGTCAATGTTTAACCATTTCAGCAGGTAGCAGTTGAAAAAGAACGTATGTGTATTGAAGGAAGAAGTCTAAGCAGCACTGAAGACACTGGCAAAACACAAGGCTCCAGGAACTGACGGAACACCAATGTTTGAACAAAGGGATGCAACGCTGAAAGTGCTCACTGGTCTATGCCAAGAAATTTTGAAAATAGCTAACTAGCCAACTGACTGGGAGAGATCCGTATTTGTGCCCATTCCAAAGAAAGGCGATGGAATAGAATGCAGAAGTAATCAAACAATATCATTAATACTGCATACAAGTAAAGTAGATTATGCCTAGGTGGGATAGTGGGTTACATGCTGGGTTGCTAACCACAAGGTCAGCAGTTCGAGTCCATCAGCTACTCCACACGAGAAAGATGAGGCTTTCTGCTCCTGTAAGGTTTACAGTCTTGGAATCCCTGTACAGAGTTGATATGAGTCAGAACTAACTTGATGACACACCACCACCTCCACTACACACAAGTAAAGTTGTTTTGAAGATAACTAAAAAAACGTTTACATCATTTCACAGGGAACTGCCAGAAATTCAAGCTGGATTTATATGAGGAAGTGGAACAAGGGATATCATTGCTGATGTCAGACAGATTTTGGTTGAAAACAGAGAATACCAGAAAACTATTTTTCTGTGTTTTATTGATTATGCAAAGGCATTCAACTATGTGGATCATAACAAATTATGAATAACATTGAGAATTAAGGGAATTCCAGAACTGTACATTGTACTTGTGCAAAATTTATACATAAACCAAGATGCAGTCGTTAGACTAGAAATTATGCATAATTTAAAACCAGGAGAGGAGTGCATCAGGGTAATGTCTTTTCACCAGACTTATTCAATTTCTATGATAAACAATATAAGGAGCTGGACTATATGAAGAAGAATGTGGCATCAGAATTGGAGGAAGTTCATTAACAAACTGATATACTTGCTGAAAATAAGGAGAACTTGAAGTTCTTATTGATGACTATTTATTGATGAAGCACTTATTGATGATTACACATCCTTCAGTATGAATTACACCTCAAAATTAAAAAAAAAAAAATTCTCACAACTAGACCAACAATCAACATCATGATAAATGAAGAAAAGACTGGAATTGTCAAGGATTTCATTTTACTTGGCTCCACAATCAACACTTATGGAAGTAGCAGTCATAAAATCAAATGCTGTATTGCGTTAGGCAAATCTGCTGCAAAAGACCTGTTTAGAGTATTCAAGAGCAAAGATGTCACTTTGAGGACTAAGGTGTGTCTGACTGAAACTGTGGCATTTTAAATTGTCCTGGTGTGGCACTGTAGGATATGCACTGGACTGCAAGGTCTGTTTGAACCGCAAGGTTGGCAGATCAAACTCACCAGCTGCTCCTTGGAAACTCTATACAGAGTTGCTATGATATGGAACCCACTGGACAGCACTTAACAATAACAACAACAACAACCTCTGCATGGGAAAGCTGGACAATGAATAAGAATACTGAACAAGAATTGATGCCTTTGAAATATGGTGTGGGAGAAGATTACAGAATGTGCCAGGGTCTGCCAGAAGAACAAACAAATCTGTTTTGGAAGAAGGACAGTCAGCTAACAATTAAGCAATGGAAATGATGACTTTTTTTTCAGATTGTGAAATTATTAAGTGGGAAATTTAGGTAAATACAAAATAATCACAAAAGGCACTTTTAAACCATCATTCTTGAGCTAAATACCCCTAGCTCCAAAATAAGCAGTCCTGGTGGCACAATGGTTAAGTGCTTAGCTAGTAACAGAAAGAAAACACTTGGTGATCTACTCATGTAATACTGTAGAGTTGATTCCAACTCATAGAAACCCTATATGACTAAGTTGAACTGCCCTATTGGGTTTCCAAAGGAGCTCTGGTAGCATAGTGGTTATGATATGGGCTGCTAACCTCGACTTCAGCAATTTGAAACGAACAGAAGTTCCACAGGAGAAAGATGAGGTTTTCTGCTCCCATAAAGATTTATAGCCTCGGAAACCCTATACAGGGTGTCTATGAGTCAGAACTGACTCCATGACACATAACCACCACCACCACTGGGTTTCCAAGGCTACAATTTTTAACCTGGTGGCACAATGGTTAAGCACTTGGTTTAACCAGTTCAACCTATCAACTTGTGGAGAAGGCTGTGGCAGTTTGCTTCCATAAAGATCACAACCTTGTAAACCCTATGAGGCAGTTCTACTCTGTACTATAGGGTCAGAAGGCAACAAGTTTTTAATCTGTAGGGGATCCTGTGAGTCTGTTAAGTTTTCTGAAGTCCATACCACTGACATCAGGCAGGCAGCCTAGAATGATGACTGGATGGTTAGCGAAGTTGGTGTGAAAATGAAAAATTAGCCATATTTGAATCAAATGCAGATTATTAAGAGTTGACTGGTGTGGAGCTATAGGATCAGCATGGGACTGCGAACCACAAGGTCGGCAGTTCAAACCTACCAGCTGCTCCTTGGAAACCCAATACAGGGTCACTATGAGTTGGAACTGACTCAATGACACTAACAACAATCTCATCATTAAATGACACTGCCTCTGTCTCTGAAAATCTTAAACTGGCAGATGCCTGAGTTACACAGATGGTGAAGAACATAGAATCCATGGTGGCACAGTGAATTAAGTGTTGGGCTGCTAACCCAACAGCCACTCGGAGGGAGAAAGATGAGACTAGACTGTGTGTTCCCATAATGAGTTGCAGTTTCAGAAGCCCGAAGGAGCATTTCTTACTTTGTCCTATAGTGTCTCTGCGGGTAGGAATCAACTTGATGGCAGTGGGTTATAGAATACATGTGACTTTACATTGCTGTTAACCTCTTAGTACTTCTCTGTCTGCATACCTGGATTCTTCAGCCTTGAGAGGTGTATTTTTTAAATCCGTCTTTTCTTCAGAGATTTTGTCATCCATCTCTTCACATATATCTGCTTCAGTGTTTTCTGGAGTCAAAGTAGTCTGAAAACATCTTTCACCTTCAAAAGTCAGTGTTATGTTTGAGATGGTGACATGTTTGGAGGGTCCTTTGGGCTCATTCTTAGTTTTTATATCACGTAGACACCCAGTCCTCAGAATGTTTTCATCTTTAGCCTTCGAAAATAATAAGCAACAGCAAATCAGGTAATAAAAGAGTGTCATACAGAAGTAGATAATTTGTGGAGCAATGTTTGATAAAGAGTGCATACATGCAAAAATGACGGGGGGAGGGCTGTGTGGCCATTGGGAAGAGCTGGCTTTGGAAGGAGGCTCTCAGTGTAGGCCTGGGACTTGCCCTACTGCTGCCTGACACACGTGTTGTGACACATTTAAAACTCATGTTGTTTCTGGAGTTATTGGGGATAGATATACACCTGAAACTATTGTCCAGAGCTAATTTTCAAACCTTAAACCTCAAACCAAAACTTTTCTGGAAGTCAACTTTGAACCACACAACAGTTTAACCTAATTAGTGAAGTATGTCTGCCTTGAGCATTGTGCTTTCTCAAAGAGTTATGTATGTGGGATCAAAAGAATGACAGTATTTCAAAAGGTTAGTGAGAAGCTTAGGGGCAGTGACTACGTTAATGGTGCTGAAATAGTTTAGAAAAAGGTAGCTAGACAGTTATCCAACTTGAAGAATGTAAACAATGTCACTGACTTCCTTTGAGGTCTATCCTGTATGGATTTTGTTCAGTTTCGTGAATGTTCATCTTCTTTATTTTCATGATGTTACAGAAGTTTTCTGTGAACAACTATTTGTTTATCTTTTCTGTGCTTTTCTTTGTTGTCTTCCTGTTCTGGAATTCCAATCACAGGTAAATTGCTCCTCTTTATGATGCCCCACATGAATCCTAGGCTCTCTATGGATTGTTTCTTTCTTTCTTCTGACTTATTATAATATTGAGATATTTTTATCTTAAAGTTCACTAATTTGGCCTTCCATTGATTCAATTATACTCCTTTGTATTGTCCATCTCTGAAACTTCATTATTAATCTTCTTGATTTCTATTTGCAGGATCTCCAATCTTTTATCTATTTTGTTTGTTTGTTCCTGTAGTGTTTTCTAGAATTCTTCCTTGTTTTCCTCAACCTTTCTGTTAAAAAGTATCTTGTTTGGAAGTACCTAGATATAATTCTTTTTCAGATAGTTCAAATGTCTTTTTTCCCCTGAAAAACATTTTCCAGCTGTCTCTTGGTCACTTGTTTAAGTCACTCTGTCTTTATTTTCTTCATCTGAACATAAATTGTCTGTTGTTTCCAAGACATTGTGGTGCTGTTGTATTAGTACTTAATTTGATGATTGTGTGTTGTGTGTTCTTAGGCACTCACCAACTGCTTCCTGGTGGGTATGATTAGGAGATGGAAGTGTGTACACCATTCTCTGTTCATTGTGCTGCTCAGTTCAGTGTGGGTTTGACTGATGCTGGTTGTTGTTGTTGATCAGGTGTATAGCAATTGCTACTGATTCTTGTCTAGTGGGTGGGTAGATGGTACAGTTGTGGCTGGGCTGTATGGGCACAGAGGCTGTCCCCTTGATCTCTGTGAGTCACCAGCATGTTTCTGTAATATCAATATACTGTCTTGTTTTTGAAGCTGCTCACAGAGGTTTAAAATGGCTGTGCCATGTCTGGTTGGCCAGTGTAGTTCACCACTCTGTCTCCGTTTTTTTACTGCGTCTATTCAGCTTCCTCTCTTATTAAGCATTCTATCCACTTCTCTATCCCTTCATCTGAAGTTCAGGGTTCCAGGACTATCCTCTGCATCCATTTCTTTTGGTTTTCTGTATCTTTAGTTGCAGAGGGTCTGCACAGTGTTACTCTCTACTCTGCCATCTTGCCACTTCTCTTTGTATAAAATTATTTTAAGGTTCTTGATTCATTATGATTTCAAGAATGTCTGTACCAGTTCTCACCCAGTTCACCATACCTTTACTAATGTTGAATTAATAATTTTTTTAAAAGATACATTTTTTTTTTCTAGATATTCATTTCTTTAGTTTCTAGTCAGGTTAAACTTTTTTTTTCTCATGACTTACCAATTGTTTCTTCTGTGAAACATTATTCCATATCTTTTGCCCTTTTTATTGTGATCTTGCTGGAGGTTTTCCAGCAGTAGTTTTCAAATTGATCTCTTTACTTACAATCTAACCTGTCATCAGATTGATGTTTAAAAAACACACTTCTTTCAGTCTCTTACACAGAAGCCTTTGGTGTTGATAAAACTTTCCCAAAGAGTGAAGTCCAAACCTCCTAATTTGACACTCAATGGTTGCAAGCAACTTTTCAGTCATACCTTTTAATATGTTCTCCACATGCTTTTTTGCTCAAGCCAATTGAATTAACCATTCTTTGGCATTGTGTTTTTTCTGGCCTTTTTTTTTTTTTTTTAAGTGATGTACTTCTTTCAATTTTTTAATTTTCCTACTTCCAACCTCATCTTTACCTATATTTCATCCTTCACGGTACTTTTATAAACATTTAAATCTTAAAACATCTCTTGCAATATATATAAATGCTTTTTAGGTTCAGTGACTAGTCCAAAGTCACACAACGAATACACAGTACAGTAAAATTCTAACCCAGGTCTTCTAATTATAATCCAAACTTATTTCCATTAGACAATAATTTTCTGATAATGGGTAACGTTTGATGGCAAGGATGGTCATTCCTTTTTAGGGACATCTTATAATAATTTGACAGCAGGTTCCGAGGGATGGAATCTCATTATTAAACACAGAGTAGTTCCCATAGCATTTTGGTAATCAACTTTGTAATCACTCTTGTTCTTGACTATTAAAGAATGAAAGACCAACCAAGAATTGGGAGCAACCAAGATGTCCTTTAATACCTACTGAGTAGATTACCTAGCCATGGTACATCCACACAATATAGTATTATTTGGCAGTAGAAAGAAATGAGCTCTAAGTCACAAGAAAGCATAGAGGAACTTCAAATGCAAACTGCTAAGAAGCTAGACTGAAAAAGTTATGTACTGTGATTTCAAGTATATGACATTCTAGAAAAGGCAAAAATATAGATCAGTGGTTGACAGTGATTCAGGGGAAGGGGGAGAGGGATGAATAGGGCAGTGAAAATATGAGGGGGCTATAAAAAGTTCATGGAAAAGTGGCGTTAAAAGATAATAGAATTTGTCCATGAACATTTTGTGGTTAGTGGCCCAATGATAAACTCACTACACTAGTAGGGCTCCCTATCATAAACTTTCTGAAGCTCTCTCAGCTTATGTATGATACTGAAATGGTAGACACATGACATTAGGCATTTGCCAAACCTCATCGATTGTACAGCAAAAAGAGTCAACTTTAATGTAAACTACTTGTTGTTGTTAGGTGCTGTGGAGTTGGTGCCAACTCACAACAACCCTATGCACAACAGAACAAGACACTGCCCAGTCCTGTGCCATCCTCACAATTGTGACGCTTGAGCCCATTGCTGCTGTCACTGTGCTAATTCATTTAGTTGGAGGTCTTCTTCATTTTCTCTGATCCACTACTTTATCAAGAACGATGTCCTTCTCTAGGTCCCTCCTGCTAATGTGTCCAAAGTATAAGAGACAAAGTCTTGCCATTCTGGCTTCAAAGGAGCGTTCTGGCTGTATTTTGTGAACTATGGACTTTGTTTAACAATAACATTATCCATATTGGTTCATCAATTATAAATGTGCAACAGGAATGTAACATGTTACTTACAGGGGAAACTGTATGCAGGAAAGAGGGACATGTGGGGGAAAGGCTATATGGGAATTCTCTGTACTTCCTGTACAATTTTCTGTACAACGAAAACCTCCCTAAAAAATAAAACCTATAAAAAATTCAATAATTTTTAAAATAATATAATTTTCCATGTCACTTACCTTTTCCTCTAGTTTGGCCCGGCGTATGTCGTCGTTTTCAAACACCACTGTGACCTCTGAGACGTTTGGTTCATCAGAGATGTCTATAACTTCTGTGACTTCTGTGACAATTCTTACATCGGGGAACTCTGTAGTCTCGGTTTCTGGGACATCCGTGACGTCCGTGACGTCGGTGACATCTGTGAATTCTGAGAAATCCACACTCTCCATGCCACATGTGGCGTCTGCGCACTGGTACACATACGGAGTCTGCAAAGCGGTGATGGCGGCAATATCCATGATGTCCAGAGAGCCTGTGATTTCTGTGCTGTTTGTGATTTCTGAGAGACTTGAGAATTCTGACACTTTGGAAATTTTGTTTTTCTCCTGATTCAGCAAGGCAATGAGATCCACCCATTGAGAAAATAAGGTTTCCTGTTTATTCACGGGGGAGCAGAGCTGTAAGTAGTAGGCTCGACCGCTCACCAGCTTTACTTTGAGGCGCATGTTCTTAGCATCATGCACAGAAAGAGTCACAAACTGCAAAGGAAGAAACCTGCAAAGGCAAATGTAACATCGTCTGGAGATCTAACAGTAGTAAGGCTTTTCATTTTATATTTTATAGCACTTTAAAGCATGAGACTCAGCACCACAGGCTTGTTTCCCAGACAGGTATGAGTTGGGGAAGGCCTGGGTGGGAGAGTACCTTATTGTGGCCGCCATGATCTCAGATAAGCTCCTTAGCTTTTGAGGTGCTGACTTGTATCTTTAGTTTATGGAGAGATAATCAGACTCCCGTGGACTGTCTTATCCTACTCAGTATTCCTAAAATCCAATGCACTAAACAATTTTACTGCCATAGGTAAGTAACAGATTGGCTCCAAATAAAAAGAATATCACCCTGAATATTGCTTCTTTACAAAATCATATGTATAAGATCAACTGGTCAACAATTACTTTAAAACAAAGATGAGAAGGTAAGGAGGTAGAGTTAAACTAGATTAATGAAAATAGAGAAACCAGCGGGAAATAAGGAGAAAGTTTTTAGAAATTGTTTAATTGAACCTAAACTGCTGTGTAAACCTTAATCAAAACCACACTATCATTAAAAAAAAAAAAAAAAAAAAAAGGAATGCCAACTGTTATGGATTGAATTGTTCCCCTTCAAAAAAAGATAGTAAAGTCCTAACTCCTGGTGCCTATGAATGTGACTATTTGGAAATACGGTAGTTGAAAGTCACACCTTTACTTTTATTTATTTGGGGGCAGAGTAGGAATAAGGAACTAGGGTTAGGACTATGGCTAGGTCAGGGGTAGATCGCTTCAGGACTTCGTATGGTAGGGTTAAGAGTGGACTAGCATTAGTGTTAAGGATAGAGGTTGGGCTAAGCTAGGGCTAGGAGTAAGGTTTAGTGTAGTTTGAGGGTTACAGTTTGGTATTTATTTATTGTTATTTTTTCTTGAACTCTATTTAATTTCCTTTTCACCTGGAAGGTTTGTAACTATGTGGGTGAGTCAAAATTTATTCACACTCTGGATGTAGAATTTATTTTCATCAACTCTCAGAAAAGACTAATACATAATTTTCGACATAATATACTTGCTTTTCAATATACTTTGTCAACGTGTCAACAAGCGTTCATATTCCTTTTATTAAAAAGTATTTTCAGTTGAATTGTGAGTCACGAATGCACTGCTGTCTCCACTTCTTTATCAGGGGTGAATCTTCATCCTTGAAGGGATGCTTTCAGGGGACCAAACAGGTCAAAGTCCAATGCGGCAAGATCAGGACTATAGGGAGGATGCTTTAACACCTCAAAACACAGTTTTTATAGAGTGTCAACAGTGTGGGCAGATAAGTGAGGACATGCATTGTCACACAAGATCACAACGCCCTTGGATAGCAATCCTCTGCATTTAATCTAAAGTTTAGGCTTCAGCTCTTCAGTGAGCATCTCACTGTAATGAGCACTGTTGTTGAGCCTTTTTCCTGACCGTGTTCCAGTACTGGCTCTTGAGAATCCCAGAAAACTGTAAGCATCAGTTTTCCAGCAGATGGTTGACTTTTGAACTTCTTCTTCGTTGGCAATTGAAGATGTTTCTATTACATACCCTGCTGTTTACTCGCAGACTCCTAGTGTGAATACATGTCTCATCACCAGTAATGATTTTTTAAAAGAAATTTTTACCTTTCTTCAAGTATCGGTTCAAATTTTGCTTGCCGGTGTCCAAACGCTTCTGTTTATGCTTTTCTGTGAGTTGTTGCAGTACCC
Organism: Chrysochloris asiatica; assembly: GCF_000296735.1. Lineage (NCBI taxonomy): Eukaryota > Metazoa > Chordata > Mammalia > Afrosoricida > Chrysochloridae > Chrysochloris > Chrysochloris asiatica. The sequence continues at coordinate 1,139,690 of NW_006408739.1, forward strand.
ATCTTGCACAAACTTTTTGAAACCCAACTTTGTTGTGGGTTATTTCATAAGCAGAGCCAGGTCTGGTTTGCTAACAATTTAGCACATAATCCACTGTCACACATCTGTTCGACAGAATCACTTCACATCCATGCTCAATGTTGTCATCAGCTGTGGACGTGGTCAGGCATGTTAATATAATCAGAGTGCACATAATTTTTGACTCATTATTATTTATTATTCAAGCTCACCAGCCAATCCTTGCTATTAGTCAGAAGTGACTCGATGGCACTTAACAACGACAACATTTTACTTTGTGGTTTTTGTTATGTGTAGCAACTAGTGTCTCTGGCTCCCTATTTTTGGTCTTTTTTTCTTTTTCTGTTTTTGTTTCTGGTCCAAGGTCATCTTCTACTACTACAACTGGTAGTGAGCTTCAGTGAACTCCTACTTTTTTTAAAAAAAAACTTTTTTATTGTGAATTGAGTGAAGGTTTACAGATGAGATCATCAGTTTTACATGCAATCCCCTTCATGCAACATTAGTCCCACTTCCTCCCTGTGGTACCTATTTCGATTCCACCCATCTTTCCAACCCTTCTCACCTTTGTCCTTAGGTAAATGTTGCTCTTTTGATTTTGAATGATTGACCATTGCATGGTGAGCATAGCTTATGAGTGTTGTTATCCCCTCTACCTAGCTATTGCTTGGTGGAAAATTGGGCCACGAGGGTGAATTCAGTTTCAGATCTGAAGGGTGGTCAAGGGCCATAGTCTCGGATTTCTCAAGTTTCTTTCTGACCAGTAATCCTGAGCCTTTTTTCTTTTTATAATTTTGAGTTTTATTCCACATTTTCTCCCATTCTATCTGGGACCTTCTAATGTGATCCCTTTCAGAGCAGTTGGTAGGGATAGCAAGGCACCATGTAGTCCTTCTGGTCTTAGAGCTGTGGAGACTGATGTTCACATGTTCCATTAGTCCATTGGACTAATTGATTCCAAGCCTCTTCAATTTTCATCACTCTTCTTTCTTCTGCACACAGAGAGAACAATAGTTGCACATTAGATGGTCACTCTGGGCTTTAAAGATCTCAATCACTACTCACCAAAGTAGGATTCAGAACATTGCCTTTGTGAACTATGTTATGCCAATTGGCCATGTTGTCCCCTGAGACTATGGTCCTGAGCCCCCAGGGCCAGAAACTCATGGCCTTAAGCTGTTTCATAGTATCTAAGAAACTTCCATCATTTTGCTTGAGTCTTTGTGTGGTGCTTTAGGATAAGCACTGAATTGCTAACTGCAAGGTTGGCTATTCAAACCCAACAGGTACTCCTTGGAAAGTCTACACAGGATCACTATGAGTTAGAATTGACTCAACAGCACTTCCCCACATTTATAGCTATGCTTGCGGCAAAGTTAAATACATATATAAAAATATCCTTTATGTATTTATGGATATACTCCCAGTCTTCCTCCCATACCTGTTCAGTCTGTGTATCTGTCCATGTCTACCTGCAGAACACTGTTGTTCCAAGGTTGTATATACAACACTATTTACCTCCATCCCTTTAGTACTGTGTCTTCACCTATATTCATTATTCTTATGCCAACTCCCCTCTTCTTGTATATTGTCTCTCTGTCACCAGAGCTAAAATGTGTGTACCCTCTAGCCAGTGAATTACTCTCCCTTCCCTCCCACCCTGGTAACCATCAAAGAATGTTTCTTTTAGCATGAAAAATCTTTTCTTGAGTTTTTACAATAATGGTCTTATATACAATATTTGTTTTTTTGTGATTGACTAGTTTCACTCAGCATAATGCCCTCCAGCTTCATCCATGTTATGGGGTGTTTCACAGAGTCATCATTATTCTTCAATGGTGCATAAAATTCCATTGTGTGTATGGACCAAAGTTTGTTTATTAAATTTTCCATTGATGGGCACTTAGGCTATCCTCATTTTTTACTATTGTGAATAGCGCTGCGATGAATATTGGTGTGCATATATCTACTCGTGTCCTGGGTCTTATTTCTTGTGAGTATATACCAAGTAGAGGGATTGCTGGGTCATATAGTATTTCTATTTCTAACTTTCTGAGGAAATGCCATACCATTTTCCACAATGGTTGAACCATTTTACTATCCCACCAGCAATGTAGGAGGGTCCCAGTCTCTCCACAGCCTCACCAGCATTTGATGTTTTCTGTTTATTTGAACTTTGCTATTAATGCTGGGGTGAGATGATATCTCATTGTTGTTTAGATTTGCATCTCTCTAATGGCTAATGATCATGAACATTTCTTCATATGTTTGTTGGCTGCCTGAATGTCTTTCATGGTGAGGTGTCTGTTCATGTTATGTGTCCATTTTTAAATTAGGTCATTTGTCTTTTCTCATAGAGATGTTGTAGTTTTCTGTAAATTTTCAAGATTCGTCCCTTGTCTGATATGTGGTTGTAAGGAGCTTTTCCTAGTCTGTGGGCTCTCTTATAATTCTTTTGGTGAAATTTTGTGATACACATATGTGTTTAATTTTTAGAAGGTCCCAGTCATCTATATTGTCTTCTATTGTTTGTGTGTTTTTAGTTATGTTTTACAATATATTGTTGTTGTTGTTGTTAAGTGCCATCGAGTCGGGTCCGACCCATAGCGACCCTGTACAGGGTTTCCGAGGGTGTAAATCTTTATTAGGGCCCCTAATTTATCACTGGTGATCTTTATAGATCTAGGTTTTACAGTTAGGTCTTTAATCCACGCTGAGTTTGTTTTTGTATATGGTATGAGATATGGGTCTTCTTTCATTCTTCTTTGTAAATGGATTTCCAGTTTTGCCAGCATCATTTGTTGAAGAGACTATCACTTCCCCATTTAATATGTTTTGACCCTTTGTGGGTGAATTTACTTCTTGGTTCTAAATTCTGTTCCATTGATTTATGTATCTTTTGTTATACTAGTACCAGGATGTTTTAATCACTGTGGCTGTGTAGTAGGATTTTGAGAGCATGGAGTGAGAGGCCTCCAATTTCATTCTTCTTCTTAAGCAATGCTTTGCTTATCCGAGGTCTCTTTCCTTTCCATATAAAATTGTTGTTATTAGGTGCCATAAAGTCAGTTCTGACTCATAGCGACCCTCTGAACAATAGAATGAAACACTGCCCAATCCTGCACCATCCTCAAAATTGTTACACTTGAGCTCATTGCTGCTGCCACTGTGCCAATTCATTTCATTGGAGGTCTTTTTCGCTAACATTCCACTTTACTAAGCATGATGTCTTTCTTCAGGGACTGGCTCCTCCTGATAACCTGTCCCAAGTATGAGAGACAAAGTCTTACCATCCTGATTTCTAAGATGCATTCTAACTACTTCTTCCAACACAGATTTGTTTGTTCTTCTGGCAGTCCATGGTACTTTTAATATTCTTCTCCAACACCGTAATTCAAATGCATCAGTTCTTCCACAGCCTTCCTTATTCATTGTCCATGTAAAGTTAGTGATCACTTTTTCCATCTCTTTAAAGGATGATATTGGAATCTGGATTGGGATTCAGATTGTTTTGCATAGTGTTGACATTTTCACAATGTTAAATCTTCCTTTCCATGAGCATGATATATTTGTCACAATCATTGCTATGCCTGAGCCCATTGCTGCCGCCATTGTGCTAATCCATCTCATTGATGGTCTTCCTCTTTTTCTCCAACCCTCCACTTTCTTTCTCCAGGGACTGGTACCTCCTGATTATGTCCAAAGTATGAGAGATGAAGTCTGGCCATCTTGGCTTCCAAGAAGCGTTCTAGCTGTACTTTTTCCAACACAGATCGGTTTGTTCTTTTAGAAGTCTATGATACTTTCAAAGTACCATGGTTTGTATCAGCTGTACCTTAGCATTCTGGTGCTGGCAGTGTTCCACTGCTATTCATAAGATTTTCGGTGACTAAATATTTGGAAGTAGTCTGTTTCTCCTTCTTCCTAGTCTGTCTTTCTTTGGAAGCTCAGCTGAAACCTGTCACCATGGATGACCCCTGCTGGTTTTTAAAATACCTTTGGCATAGCTTCCAGACTCACAGCAACTCATAAGCCAACACAGTACAGCAAACTGACAGATAAGGGATGGATAATTATCTATTGGTTATGAATTGATTGCAATCTTTTTGCTGTGCATTTATTTGTGGTGCTGCCGGTTTCTTTGTTCTAAATAATTTTCTGTGCTGAATTCACTTTGTGTATTTTCTTGTCAATTTCTTCATTGCTGTTGTCTTAATAAGAAGCTCTGGTAGCGCAGTGGTTACGAATCGGGCTGCTAATCTCACGGTCAGCAGTTCGAAACTACCAGTTGTTCTGCAGGAGAAAGATGAGGCTTTCTGCTCCCGCAAAGATTTACAGCCTGTATAGGGTAGCTATGAGTCGGAACCGACTCCACGGCACAGAGCAACAACATTGTCTTTATGTTTACTAAATCCTCATGATTTTTCCTTTTCTTGATTTGATGTGAAGATGTATTAATTTTCTTTGAGGTTTCCATTAATTTATTGATTTCTTTGCCAGATTATCTTGAAATCTTCTTGATTTACTCACCATTTGGATGTTTTGTAACTACTCTTTCCCTCTTTTGGTTTTGTAGTTGTTTTCATTATAAATTAATATCATTGGTTCCCTATTTTCAGTCTTATAGGTTTGTTTTACTTTAAATACTTCTGTATCTGGGTTGGGAGTCCTGGACTGGTGCTATAGGCTAAGCACTTGACTGCAATGTCAGTGTGAACTACAAGATTGGAAGTTCAATTCCACCAGCAACTCCTCAGAAACCCTATACAGGGTCACTATGAGTTGGAACCCACTCCACAGCACTTAACAACAATATCTGGATTGAGTTATGGATGATATTATCATGTATGTTATGTTTAGGTTGTTGGTTCTCTGACCAAAGAACTCCTTTTAGTATATTTTGAAAGGTTGGTTTGATTTTTACAAATTCTTTTAGTTTCTGTTTATCTGACAATGTCCTAATTTCACTATCATATTTGATGAACAGTTTTGTTGGGTATAAGATTCTTGGTTGGCTTTTTTTTTTTTCCAGAGTTTTATATATACTATCCACTGTCTTCTTGCCTGCACATTTTCTGCTGAGAAATCAGAGCTTAGTCTTATTAGTTCTCCTTTGCAGGTAACTGTTTGTTTCTCCTGAGCCACTTTCAGGATTTTTCCTTGTCTTTGGTTTTGAAATTTTGATTATAATATGTGTTGGTGGTTTTCTTTGCAGGTCTATCCTGTTTGGAGTTTATTCAACTCCTTTAATCTTTAATAATGCTAAGGAAGTTTTTTCCTAGCACCTGTTCCACAATTTTCTGTTTTTTTCTTCTGTCTCTTCCTGTTTTAGAATTCCAATCAAAATATAAGTTAGTCCTCTTGATAGTGTCCATAATTTTTTTTTTTTTTTTAACTAGCTTTTCTGACTGTTCCTATTATCAGAGGGGTGGGGAACATCTGGCCTGCGGGCCATATAAAGCCCATGAAATCATTTGGTCTGTCCCTGCCAAAGCAACTGCAGTTCCAGCCATCACATTAGGGTTGAGTTAATTAAATACATAATCAAATATAGAAGGCTAATTTTGTTTGTTTGTTTCTTTTTATTTAGCAGGCTAATTTTTAAGTTGATAATTTTGTATGGCTTGCAAATGATGTTATAAATATCCAAATGGCCCTTGGTTCTCTGCTCTAGCAGATGAATATTGAGAGATTTGTCTTAAAGCTCAGTAATTTAACATTACATTGATTCAATTCTACTTCTTTGTCCTTCCAATGTATTACTTATTTCTGAAGTCTTAGTATTAATCTTCTGATTTTCTAGTGGCTGTTTTTGTATGGTTTCCCATTATTCATTTGTTTTGTTGGTTTGTTTCCTGAATTCTTCTAAAGTTTTGTCTATGTTTTCCTTGATTCATCTATTTTCTCAGTCTCTCAATCCATTTAAGGTACTTAACATGCTTGGTAAATTCCTTATCATATAGTTTCAATACCTTGTCTGCTGTTTTATTTTCTAATGCTGTATTTTAGTCTCTTGTTTGAGGCACTCTGTTTTGTTTCTTTATGTAACTAGAAATGGTCTGTTATCTCTGAGACATTGTGATGTTGTATTTATATTTAATTCATGGGTGTTTGTTGGTGTGTTCTCCAACACTCATCACCTCTCAAAGTGGTAGAAACTGAAAGTAAGAATGCAGTTTCCTGTTTGCTGTTTGTGTAGTATAGTTCAAGATGGTTTCACTCACCTCCAGGGGTGGTATGTCTGAAGCCCAAGCTCAGGTACAGCTGAGGTTGCTCAGGAGGAGGTGACAATGATCGCTGGGTTGGTGAGGTCTGGGGCTGACCATGCCCCTGGCTACCACGAGGGCACAGGAACAAGGGGGAACTGAGCCCCCTTGTCACCAACCTCCAACTTCATCCTGTGTCTGAATACTGCTGTATCAACAGCCACTCCTAAAAGTTCAAGATAGTCACACTGCTTCAGGCCAATCTACAGCCCACCTGATTTTATTCCCCCTCAGTGCTCCTATTCCACTTCTTCAGTTCTAGTTGTGCTATCTTCGGAAGCTCAGGATTCCAGGATCAGCATGTGTCTTGGTTTCACTTGATCTTTCATGTCTTTGCTGCTCAGTGCATCTGCCTACTCTGCCGTCTTGCCCCAGAAATTCCAGAAATAGGTATTTGAAAATGTTATCAGTTAGGTTAAAGTGAGATCATACTGAAGTAGGGAGAGGTCTAATCTTATCTGATTAGATTATATTGTTGTTGTTAGTTAGGTGCCATGGAATCAGTTTAGACTCATAGTGACACAACAGAAAGACACACTGCCCAGTTCTCCTCTCTTCCTCTTTTTCGTTGAGTGTCTTCTCATTGGGGGCCTTTTCAAATGCCTTGTGCTATAGTTGCAAGTGAAGGGACAACTTGGAGCTACCTGTAACAGGGAGAGGGATATGGAACCCTCAGAGCCTTAGAAGAAATCAACACAGCTGTACATTCTGATCTTAGACTTGCTATGCAATAATAACGTTCTATTTGTCATATTTTCTTATGCAGACATAGGAAATGAATACAGCAATTATTTACCATGGGACATTGCCCCATTTAGGACATGCTATCAAGATTGGTCAGGATCAGGAAGTGTTTCGTTCTGCTGTGCATAAGGTCACTATGAGTCGGTACCAACTCGATGGCACCTAACAACAACAACAACAACATCAGGAGGCACTAGCCCATGGAGAGGACATCATACATAGTAAAGGAGAGGGTCAGTTAAAAAAAAGAGGAAGACCCTCGACAAGATGGATTGACAGTGGTTGCAACAATGGGCTCAAACATGACGACGATTGAGAAGATGGTTCAGGATTGGACAGCATCTTGTTCCATTGTATATATTGTCACTCTCTGGTAGCAGAGTGGTTACGAATCGGGCTGCGAACCTTAAGGTCAGCAGTTCGAAACTACCAGCTGTTCCATGGAGAAAGATGAGACTTTCTGCTCCCATAAAGAATTACAGCACACCACCACCACCACCACCACGAGTCAGAACTGACTCAGTGGCACCAAAACAATAACAACAAAGTTGATACTTCGGGAAGTGATTTGCTCAAGAATATGCCACAAGTTCTTGTAAGAAAGACCTGGTGATCTACTTTCAAATAGTCACCCATTGAAAACTCTATCCAACACAGTTCTACTCTGACAGGCATGAGGCCGCCATGAGTTGGAATGGGATCAATAGCAGCAACATTTGTTTTTATATTGTAAATTAGTTAGTGAGTAAGATAAAATCAGAGCTAATTCCAAAAAAAGGTGGGAATTGAAGGGGCAAAGAGGCATGTTTATTATGAAACTTCACTTCCTGTTATTTATATTTAATTTTAAAAAATTAACCACCTATTTGACCCCCCAGTTTGTCATAAATGCTTTCTCTGATTTTAAGGAGACATCTCTTGTCATTTGCAACATGGATCACAGCAAATGGAAGGTTTCCTTGGAGCAACTGTCAGTGTTTTCATTTTCAGCTCTGAAGGGGGAATACATTATGTGTATGATTCTTCACCTCATTCTTTTGTAACTCACCTGGTAAGCACCAGTTTTTCTGTTAAAGGAGATGTTAGGAGACTTTCATACATAGGGTCTGCATCTTTCTGGGCAGTGGGTGCCAGGTGTGCTAACAGCATCACATTGGGGGTCTTCTGGGTGTGACTGGAAGAACAGATGCCTACAGTCACCCAGTTGGCTCGATTATGAAGGTAAATGGATTCACCTCTCCTGTTGACCTAAATGTAGAGAATAGGAAGAAGAGTTTTCTCAGAACATATATGGTCCTGATGTGGTGCTGTGGGTTAATGCTCCAGACTGCAAAGCCGTTTGAACCTCAAGGTCGGTGGTTCAAGCTTACCAGCTGCTCCTCAGAAACCCTATACAGGCTCGCTATAGGTCAGAATCGACTGAACAGCACTTGACAACAACAACAACAATATGGTCCTGACAACCCTGCTTACCTGAGGAGGGGGAATGAAGAGAAATGGATCATGATACATTTCTTCTTTCACTTGTCCCTGTTCATTCTTAGCTATCCCACTGAATACATAGACATGATCTCTGGCCCATGTGGTTCTACTAAGGCAGGCAAACATTAGTCATTTAAGTGCTTTTTTAAAAAAGAAAAAAACAAACAGCTTTTTAGGAATATTGGGAAACATGAATACAGAAAACTTGTAAGCCCGTCTTCAGCCTATAACTGATTGGAATACTTGAAAGAAGTTCTAGAATTTGCCTAGTGAAATAGGCTTCTTGTGGAGTCTTTGTAGTGTCTTTGTAGGTTCAAGTGGAATCCTGAGCCCCATCCAAAACCTTGTGTGGTGGGACATTCACACTTGAAAGAACAAGCAGACCATCCTGGAATAGCTAGAGGAACAGAAGATACTTCTTGAAAGAAAGACCAGCCAGAAAATCCAAAACAAAAATGGCAGTCTGATTAGCTACTGCAAGAACAAGCAAGTTGTTTGTGGGGGGTGCTACCAGAATAAGCAGTCAAGTCCCTTCAGAACAACCCACCCTCCAAGACTGAAACTCAACATGAGCAGGCATGTAAGACTGCTGTTGACCATGTTGGTGGAAGATATGGGCTGAGTTTGACCATGTTCCATAGACACCTGTTGACCTGGAGATGAGAGAAGAGGAAGGGCTGGTTGGTCGGACGTGTGTTGAGACCTGAGTCCATGGACGAGGATTCCTGAGTCCATGGACGAGGACATAGATACAGAGGGCTAGAGCTAAGATTGAAGTGTTCAGCTGATATGAACTAAGGGGAGATGCACAAGAACACCCAGACTTGTAGATAGTACTCATTTGACCTAGCCTCAGTAGCTTGCTCCCAAGCCAAGCGGAATGTGGGACCCTATCCAGAGAAGTAGTGACACCAGAGATGGAGGCAGAAATGAGGACATGGAGAGATAGAGCAACTGAAGACTCTAGACTCATGGAAAGAGAAAGACTGTGTGTTTGTGGCCAGCAGGCAAGCTTGCAGAATGTGCCCTTTGGTTATTTAAATGATTATATATTCCTAAGTATTTCTGTGTAAATCCTTCCCAACAAAACAGAATAGGGAAAAAAAAAAAATTGTTACAATTAAAAAAAAATTTTTTTACCTACATATCATACCAGAATCCCTGGTAGCATAGTGGGTTGCAAGTTGGGCTGCAAACCTCAAGGTCAGCAATTCAAACCCACAGGCTCTCTGGAGGAGAGAGATGGAACTTTCTGCTCCCATAAAGGTGTACAGCCTTGAAACCCTATATCAGGTCACTGTGAGTCAGAGCCATGGAACATAATGTTTTCAAGGGTCATTCATGTAGCATGTATCAATATTTATTCCTACTTATGCTCAATATTGTATTTTGAGTATATATATTTTATTGTATATACCACATTCCATTTATCTACTTATCAGTTGACAGACATTTGAGTTGTTCCCACTTTTTAGTTATTTTGAATAATCAGCATGTAAGGAGCTCTGGTAATGTAGTGATTACGAGTCGGGATGCTAATCTCACAGTCAGCAATTCGAAACTACCAGCTGTTCCATGGGAGAAAGATGAGGCTTTCTGCTCCAGTAAAGATTTACAGCCTTGGAAACCCTATGCAGGGTCGCTATGAATCAGAACCAAATCCACCTCACACCACCATTGACATTGTATGTACAAGTTGTGTGGACATATGTTTTCATTTCTATAGAAAATATACCAGAAGGAATTCTGGTAACTCTGTGTTTAACCTTTTGAAGAACTGCCAGATTGTTTGAGAAGTAATACTTAAGGATAAGCATTAATTGAAAGGTTGGCAGTTCAAACCCACCAGCTGCTCCTCGTAAATCCTATGCAAGGTGGCTATAAGTCGGAGCAACTTGATGGCACATAACAACAAGCATTGGACCATAGGGTTGGTTTGAATCACAAGGTTCAAACTCACCAGCCATTCTTTGAAAGCCCTATACAGGGTTGCTATGAGTCAGAACTGACTTGACAGCACTTAATAACAACAGCAACAACAATGATTTGGACACAACTCCACAGCATTTAAAAACAGGGCCCCTCCCAAGGACCAAAACCGTTTTCTCTGTTTTTCTTCTTCCTTTATAGGAAGATTGAGAGATTCTGCCCTTTTCTGGAGTCTTGATTGGCATTGTAAGTTAATGCGCTCATCTGAAAAGTCAGTTCGAACTGCAAGGTCAGTGTTTCAAGCTCCCGAACCATTCCCCAGAAACCCTATACAGGGATGTTATGGATCGGAACAAACTCGATCGCACTAAACAGCAACAACCACATACTCTAACACTGTATCCTTGAAGGTTAGGTATAGTGTGGAATATTTTCTCTATACTGCTGATCCCAAAGACAGTCCTATTTTCTCTAATTTTAAATTTTATTCAATGATATCCTGGGAGCTACAAGAGCACATGAAAAATATATTATGTGCTTTGAACATTAGATGTTTCTTGCGGTTTTACCTCTGCTCATGACATACTGAAGGTGAAGCCATCATGTTAGTTCTCTGGTATCAGGGAAGAGAGTACATTTATGGAAGATGAGGTTTCCATACTTTATTTTTAATGTTTAATTGTGAATTCTGTGATAGTTTACATAGGAGAACATTAGCTTTACATTCATCCTGTTGTATATCTTTTCATCACCATGGTCACAATTCCCTCCATGCATCATCAACCAACCAAAGGGTATACCCTGCAAGCCTGCCCCCACCCCCCCCCACCCCCGGTGGTCAGCACACAGCCCTTCACCCTCTCTGGAGTGCCCAACTGCTCCACGTCATCGTCTCTGCCACCATCTCTGGGTCACTGTGTTCTCTGGGCAGGGCCCCGCTCTCCCCTCTTCTCCTTTGATGGTGCCAAGGACCTACACTCCTGGACTGCAAAGTCAATCACTCCCCTCCTTTTGCTACAAAATGTCTCCCTTTACATTTCCAACCCTCACAGTCAGTTCTGATAGCAATTATTCACTATTGTACCACAAGAGACCTATCCTCAACTTCTTTCATCAGCCTCACCCAGACAGATTGGATACTACTCAGTGGAGAGTCTACCTTCCTCCATGCCCTCTGGATCTAGGCTCCCTCTTGAAAGCTTGTAAGCCAGTCAC
>NW_006408739.1:1152220-1152659 GCF_000296735.1 Chrysochloris asiatica
CATCTTAACATTATTTCCCCCCTTTTGCCCATTCCAACCATGTCTTAATCTCTGTATCCCAGAGCCCTGTTTTTCCAAGGTTGTGCATACATCATTCTTTACCTCTGTCCCACTTAGCCCATGCAAACCTGCCTATTGTTTTCCCATCCACCTTGTTCTTCCATTCCCTTCCCGCTTCTTCTGGATTGCCCCCCTTCCTAGCACCCAAACTATCCTGTGTCTATTCCCCACCTTGTACTCCACCTTCCCCTCCCTCCCCTCACTCCACACCCACATCCCAGTAACCATCAAAAGAATCCCCCCTCTTCACTCCACACCCACATCCCAGTAACCATCAAAAGAATCCCCCCCCCCCTTTAGTATGGGTTCTTTTTCTTAGTTTTTTACAGTAATGGTCCTATGCAGTATTTCTCCTTTTGTGACTGACTAATTTCACTCA
>NW_006408739.1:1155672-1178445 GCF_000296735.1 Chrysochloris asiatica
CTATCCAGGAGCATGGTACATTCTTCCATTTTTGTATGTCTCTTTTGGTTTCTTGTAGTAGTGTTTTGTAGTTTTCTTTGTATAAGTCCTTTGTTTCTCTGGTTACATTTATTCCTAGATATTTCATTCTTTGGGCTGCTTTTGTAAATGGTATTGCTTTCCTAAAGTCTTTTTCAATGCTGTCACTTTGGGTATAGAGAAATCCAACTGATTTTTGCATGTTGATCTTACATACTGCCACTTTGCTGAATCTTCCAATGAGGTCTAGTAGCTTTTTTACTGAGTCTTTGGGGGTCTTCTATCTATTGGATCATATTGTCTACAAATAGAGTTTTACTTCCTCTTTGCCAGTTTTAATGCTCTTAATTTCCCTGTCATTGCCATATAGCTCTTGCTAAGACTTCCAGCACAATATTGAATAGGAGTGGTGACAAAGGGCATCCTTGTCTGGTTCCTGTTTGCAGAAGGGAGGCTTTCAGTTTGTCTCCATTGAGAGTAATGTAGGCTGTTGGTTTTGTATATATGCTCTTTATTATTTTGAGGAATTTCCCTTCAATTCCTGCTTCGTTGAGTGTTTTTATCAGGAACGGATGTTGGATTTTTTCAAATGCCTTTTTTGGATCAATCAATATGATCATGTGGTTCTTTTCTTTTTTCTTATTTAAATGGTGGATAACGTAGATTGTTTTCCTAATGTTGAACCATCCTTGCATCCCTGATATGAATCTCACTTGATCATAATGCATTATCTTTTTGATGTGCTGTTTGATTCTGTTGGCTAGGATTTTGTTGAGAATTTTTGCATCTATGTTCATGAGAGATATTGGTCTATAATTTTCTTTCTTAGTGATGTCCTTCCCTGGTTTTGGTATGAGGGTTATGTTTGCTTCATAAAATGTATTAGAAAGTTTTCCATTCTCCTCTACATTCTGGAATAATTTGAGTAGAATTCGTGACAGCTCTTCCCTGAATGTTTGGTAGAACTCACCCGTGAAGCCATCTGGGCCTGGACTTCTTTTGGTTGGAAGTTTTTTGATAGCCTGATCAATTTCTTCTTCTGTTATGGGTCTGTTCCGGTTTTCTAGTTCACTCTGTGTAAGATTAGATAGGTCGTATTTTTCTAAAAATGTATCCATCTATTCTGTTTTCAAATTAGTTGGAGTACAACTTTTCATAGTATTCTGTTATTATCCTTTTGATTTCCTTTGGTTCTGTTGTGACATTGCCCATGTGCTTTCTAATGTGAGTTATTTGTGTTGTCTCCCTCTTTTCTTCTGTTAGGTTTGTCAATGGTCTGTCGATTTTGTTAATCCTTTCAAAGAAATGGCTTCTTGTCCTGTTGATTCTTTCTATAGTTTTTCTATTATCTATCTCATTTATTTCTGTTCTAATATTTCTTATTTATTTTCTTTTGGTGGCTGTAGGGTCCCTCTGTTGGTCTGTTTTTAATTTTTGTAGATGCTGTGTTAATGTGTTAATTTTGGTTCTTTCTTCTTTTAGGATGTGTGCATTTATTGCAATAAATTGTCCTCTCAGCACCGCTTTCGCTGTGTCCCAAAGATTTTGGTATGCTGTGTTTTCGTTCTCATGTGTTTCTAGGAACTTTGTGAGTTCACATTTAATTTCCTCTACTACCCAATCGCTTTTCCACAGGGTGCTATTCAGTTTCCATGTATTTGACTGGATTTCATTGGTCTTCCTATTGTTGATTTCTAATTTGATAGCATGTGGTCTGAGAAGATGCTTTGTAATATTTTGATATTTGTAAATTTATGGATATTTGTTTTGTGGCCTCAGACATGGTCTATTCTGGAGAATGTTTCATGTGCTTTGGAAAAGAATGCGTATTGTGCAGTTGTTGGGTTGAATGTTCTGTTCACATCTATGAGGTCTAGTTGGCTGATAGTGTTGTTTAGTTCTTCTGTGTCTTTGTCAACTTTCTTTCTGATTGTTTTATCCATTTTTGAAAACTGTATATTAAAATCACCCATGGGTTCATTCTGATTTGCTTGCCTTTGCATGTAACACTTCTGTTTTCCCTAGCTGCTTTCAGGAGTGGCTCCTTATCTTTGATTTTGGAGAACTTGATTATGATATGTCTTTGTGATTTTCCTTTGGGGTCTATCCTTCCTGGGGTTCGTTGAGCTTCTTGAATGTTAATCTTTTCACTTTTCAGGATGTTAGAGAAATTTTCTTCCAGCAGTTCTTCAACTATTTCCTATGTGGGCTTGTGTGATTCTTCCTGTTCTGGAATGACGATAATTATTAAGTTATTCCTCTTCATTTTGTCCAACATGAATCTTAGACTTTCTTAAGATTTTTTAATCCTTTTTTGTATTTGTTCTTCTATCTTAGTGGTATTGAGGGATATGTCTTCCAGCTCACTAGTTCTGCCTTCCATCTCATCTATTCTACTCCTTTGCTCTTTCAGTGTATTGTCTGTTTCTGATATTCTATTTTTGATCGTTTGGACCTCTTTCTGTAGGTTTTGAATTTTTTCCACTGCTGTAACTATATTATTTGATTATTCCTGTAGCTCTTTCCTGGCTTCTTACTTATTTTTCTCAACTCCATTGTAAAGTATTTTTGAAACATTTCATAATCATTTTTCTGAATTCCTTCTTAGGCATTTCCAAGGCCTGCCCTCCTTCCAGAATGTAGTCCATCTCTACCTCTAGGTCCTTTGTCTCAGACATTTTATCTTGTTTCTGGAAGTGTGCTGATGTAGTCATCTGCTTTTGTGTTTTGGACATGTTTAGTATTTATCTATGGCCTTAATACTTAATTGAATGTGTGTTTTGGTTTTTTTTTTATGCTTTCTGATTGCCTCCAGGTAGATGTGATCAGGATGCGGACTTCCCTTTTCACTCTTCTTATTGCTTAACTCAGAGTAACTTTCACAGGTGTAGTCTACCTCCCTGGTGTATGGCAGTTGATATTGGTTCTTGCCTGGATTTTGGTGTTTTATAGTCTGTGATTGTAGCTTGACCAAATGGCAGCAGCTGCTGTCTCTTCTTGGGTAACATAGGGAGAGAAAGTGTCCCCAAAGGTAAAAGGGGGAGCATAAAACAGCAAAACAGCAACAACAACAACAAAAAAAACAAGAAAAAAACCCCCCAGCAAAACAACAACAACAAAAAAAAACTAGATTGGATACTGTAGTTTATAATTGCAGAAAGGGGAGAGGAGGGAGATTAAAAAAAAAAAAAATCTGTAGCCTAATATGAGTATGACTTTAATGTCCTTTTTCAGCTTCTTGCCTTCAAGGCCATCTGATAAATTTCAAGATGCCACTGTTGGTTGTTATGCTATACCACAGGATTTAATTTAATTTTCAGCCTGTTTTGTTTTTAAACTCTTTCCCTCTCCACACCTTTTGTTCTGGCCTCTTCTGTATTAAAGAACAGTTCAGGACTGGCTCTTGGGCTGAGAGTATCTGTGCGCATGTGTGGCAGAAGAACCCACCAGTGGTGGGTGTGGGGGATGTCCACTCACTCAGGCACCCCCTCTAGTCACCAGAATGGAGGTGTGCAAACAGTGGGTGGTCAATGAACAGATACCAAAAAAAGAAAATCAGAAGAAAGCAAAACTGACAAAGTGTATTGTCCACCTTTGCTCCAAGGTTCCCATGTTATTATTCCGTGGTGGGTCTGTTCTTCTGTTTGGTCTTGCCATTTGGCCTAACCCAAGTTGTAGGCTGCAGTTCACTGAGCCCAGCAGATTCAAAAGTACATGATTTCTTACTTCTGCTACAAGTTCCACTAGATATCAGCCTTCAAATTTTAAAAATATTCCTACTTATGTTGTTCACGGTTTTGGAGCTCTGCCCTGAACCTGCTTCACCTGGTATTCTGTGGTATTGCTGACCTCCATACCTTTTGAAGAAGTGTCTGTTGTCCTTCCTGTTCTCTTGTATGGAATCAGCTGAGTAAATGCTTGAGTGTGTTTGCATTAGAAGGCATAGCTTAGTGTTTAATGTTAGATTTTTGACATGACAGTTTAGGGGTATGGTCTATACCATTTAACTCATTTCCCCATTCCATGGTCAAAATATTGTAATGTTGAATGTTTAGAGGAAAGCTAAAATTGTTCCCAATTGCATTGAAAGGTACATTCTTATGAGATGGAGACTTTTCTTCCCAAGACTATTTAACAATTGTATTTTCCCTTGAGTCAAAATCCAGTTTAATCACTAGTTTTGCCACATATCTTACTTTTTAAAAAATGTCTTATAAATCTATGAAAGAAGTTACTTGAAAATTTCCTGTAGCAGGATATTCTAAATAGTGCTATAATCCTGTCATGTCATTTTGGAAGAATATGACAATGATACATTATTATGGTCACATTAGGACAGGATTTCTTGGTAAGAGTTTGGTGAGAAAAGTTGAAAGAGAGTATTTCAAGTTTAACTGAAGTTATTTTAGGTTGTTTAAAGCTCCTGGTGTGGCACTGTGAGTTAATGCTCTGGACTACAAGGTAGGTTTGAACTGTAAGGTTGGAAGTTCAAGCTTACCAGCTACTCTTCTGAAACCCTATACAGAGTTGCTATGGTTGCTAACTTAACAACAACAACAAAGCTCAAACACTGTTCCATTTAATTGTACCACACTTTCCCACATTTAAAACAATTCTCTTCTCAACCTTGCCAGTTAGTTGTCTTTGAAGAAATTCCAGGGTTGAACTCCAGGTTGGAATGTTATTTACCTGGATAAAGTTGCTCTCCAGCATGGGAGAAGATACAAAAGGAGCATACTCTCCTCCATCTAACATATTTTGCAAATGCCCTGGATCGTGGGACTGTGGGATGTAGAAGTCACTGTGCTTGTCAGTTCTCTGGGCAGACATCCTGTTCTTCTTCTTCATCCTGCTTACATACAAACAGAAAATTGAGAGAATGGAAATTCAGAGAATTTAGTGTAATAACTGGATTGCCTCATTCATTCATTCAATGAATTTAGCCAATACACATTATATGCCAGCACTGTACCAGGTACTAGAGATACATCTAAACAGAAATGATAAGATTCCTGTCCTCCTCCATGATCAAGTGGCATAACAAAATCCACAAAGACCCTGTTCTACATTCTACATTACTAAGTAGTGACTGGGATCTTAAAAGCTCATGAACCACCATCTAAAGTGCAAATATTGTTCTTTCCATGTGCAAAAGAAAGAAGAGTAATGTAATTTAAAGATATTTAGATTCAACTAGCCCAATGGACCAACGGAACATGTGAACATCAGTGACCATGACCCTGAGACCAGAAAAACTAGACAGTGTCTGGCTACTACGACCCAATGCTCTAATGTGAAAGGGATCACATTAAATCCTTCTCAGATAGAGAAGGAGAAAATGTGGAACAAAACTCAAAATTATATATATATATATATATATATATATATATATATATATATAGACCAGGCTTACTGGCCAGAAAGAGACTAGAGGAACCTAAGACTATGATCCTTGCTCACCCTTCAGGTCTGGAACTTAGCTTACCCGCATGACCCAATTTTCAGCTAACAATAGATAGGTATATAGGGGGGACGACAACATTGTATGCTCACCATAGAATGGTCAATCATTCAAAATCAAAAGGGTAACATTTTCCTAATGACAAAGTTGAGAAGGGATGGGAAGAAGGGTAGAAGGGAAATAACCACAGGGAGGAAGTGGGACAATGTTGATATATGGAGGGGATTCCAGTCACTGAGATGAAACAAAGTGTATGATTTGTTGAATGTAAAACTGATCATCTTGTCTGTCAACCTCCACTCAGTTCACAATAGAAAGTTTCAAAAAGAAAAGAAGAAAAAGATTCCTATCCTCATGCAGCTCACTCTCTTGGGGAGATAGACTGATGTGAACTGCCATTGAGTCAATTCTGACTCGTGGCAGTCCCATGTGTACAGAATAGAACTCCTCTATAGGGTTTTCAGGTTGTGAACTTTCAGGACCAAATCGCCAAACCTGTCTTCTATGAAGTTGCTGAGGGGGTTCAAACTACCTATCTTTTGGTTAGCAGTTGAGTGCTTAGCCATTTGTACCACCTAGATTAATCAAGCCAAAAAAAAAAAAAAAAGTCAGATGATAAAGGCTGCAAATACTAGAACAGATAAATGCAATAAAAACTGACTGGAGTATGTTGTTGTTAGGTGCCATCGAGTCAGTACCGACCCATAGCGACCTTATGCACAGCAGAAAGAAACACTGCCCAATCCTGGGCCAACCTCACTACTGTTGCCACGCTTGAGTTCATCGATGCTGTCACTTGGCCAATCCATCTCGTTGGGGGGTCTTCCTCTTTTTCTCTTACCCTCCACCTTACCAAACATGATATCCTTCTCTAGTGACTGGTCCCTCCTGATAGTATGTCCCAAGTGTGAGAGATGAAGTTTGGCCATCTTGGCCTCCAAGGAGCACTCTAGCTGCACTTCTTCCAAAACAGATCTATTGGTTCTTTTGGCAGCCATGGCACTTTTAATATTCTCCTCCAACACCATAACTCAAAAGCATCAATTCTTCTATGGTTTTCCTTATTCACTGTCCAGCTTTCACATGCATATGAGGTTATTGAAAATACCATGGCTTGGGTCAGGCGCACGCTAGTCCTCAAGCTGACATCTTTGCTCTTCAACAATTTAAAAAGGTCTTGTGCAGCAGATTTTCCTAATGCAATATGTCGTTTGATTTCTTGACTGCTGCTTCCATGAGTGTTGTTAGTTGATCTAAGAAGAATGAATTCCTTGACGACTTCAATCTTTTCTCTGTTGATAAGAATGTTGTGTATTGGTTCAGTGGTGAGGATTTCTGTTTTCTTTACATTGACTGGAGTATAGAGCTGGCAAAAACAAATAAGGTGGCTAGGAAAGGTCTCTTTGTGAGGCTTCTAACACATGCTTCCCACATTCACTCCCAAACTATTATTCTCGTCTTCCTAATTAGCAATACCACCACTCCTCTGTCAGTTTGTCATCCTGAGGTGGCTTATATGTGGCTGGGATGCTGGAAGCTATGCCACCAGTAATTTAAATACCAGCAGGGTCACTGATGGTAGGCAGGTTTCAGTGGAGTTTCCAGGCTAAGACAGACTAGGGATAAGGAGAGGCGGACAACTTTTGAATGTTTAGTCAATGTTTATAAAAAGCAGTGGGACATTGCCAGATATAGTGCTGGAAGATGAAAACATTATAAGAAAAATAGCACCAGAATATTGTCAGATATAGTACCAGAAGATATGTCTCTTAGGTTGGAAGGCATTCTTCCAACTGGGGAAGAGCTGCCTCAAAGTAGAGTTCACCATAATGACGTACATGGAGCTCCATTTGCTGACAAGTCACAACTCAAATATCCATATACCCACAAGAAAGACCAATTAATACCACTACGATTCAATTTTACACATCAACTACTAAAGCCAGTGATGATGAAATTGAAGAATTCTACCAAATTCTTCAATCTGAAGCAGATCAAACATGCAGTCAAAATGCATTGATGATTACTGGTGACTGGAATGTGAAGGCTGGAAACAAAGAGAAATGATCAGCAGTTGGAAAATATGGCCTTAATGATAGAAATTATGCCAGAGATTACATTATAGAAATTGCAAGACATTATAGAATTTGCAAATGCCTTTAAAAAAAAAAAAAAAGCATAAAAGGTGAATGTATACATGGACCTCAAGGAGCTCTGGTAGCATAGTGGTTACGAATCGGGCTGCTAACCTCAATGTCGGCAGTTTGAAACTACCAGCTGTTCCGTGGGAGAAAGATGAGACTTTCTACTCCCGTAAAGATTTACAGCTTTGGAAACCCTGTGCAGGGTCACTATGAGTTGGAACTGACTCCACGATACTTAACAAAAACAAACACTACATGGACCTCACCAGATGTAATACACAGAGATCACATTGACTACATCCGTGGGAAAAGGTTTTGGAAAAGCTCAATATCATCAGCCCAAACAAGGCCAGCAGCAGACTGTAGAACAGACCATCATTGCTCATCTGCAAGTTCAGGTTGAAGCTGAAGAAAATTGAGAAACAAGTACACAAGAGCCAAAATATGACCTTTAATACATCCCACCTGAATTTAGAGACCATCTCAAAAACAGATTTGATGCAGTAGACACGAATTACCAAAGACTAGGAAAGCTGTAATATAACATAAGGAAAAAAGAAAAACGTCATTAAATAGACTGGAAAGAAAAGACCAAAATGGATGCCAGAAGAGACTGAAACATGCTCCTGAGCATAGAGAAGTTGAAGCGAATGGAAGAAATGAAAAATTGAAAGAGCTGAAGAGAAAATTTAAAACTTCTCAAGAGCACAAAGTCAGGACTTCAGCAAGATGTCAGACTAGGTAGACCCTCTCCAACGAAGAAACAAGAGACAAAATAAAATAGATACAGATGAAAATTCTGGCACCCTGAACTTCAAAAGAAAGGTTAGAGAGGTGGATGGAGTGCTTGCTGGGAGAGGTAGAGCAGGGAAGATGAGAGGAGACTGCCGGGGGAACATCTGGCCAGACCTGGTAAGCAGCGTTGGCATTGGAAGGAGGCCAGGCAGAGGCACTTCATGTTGGCAAGAATACCTCTTTTTCCTCACTCTCTTCCTGGTGGATCAGAGGTATGGCCACCTACTACCTTAATCTAGCCCCGCACATACCCTGCTCACTGGGAGTTTGGAGCCACGTGGTTTGGAGCCATGCCAGCATGAGGTGCAGGCCCAGCTGTGCAGCTTTCATGCCTGGATTCAGGTGGGCTCAGCTTGTTGTTGTTGTTATGGGCTCAACTTAGCACCTACAAAACCCACAGAGCCACCAGACCAGCATTTAACCAGACACCCTTACCCCAGCTTCCCTGTGGTCCTAACAATCACTGAAACCAGTTCATTCAAGTGCACCTAAGAAGTATTTCCAGATTGAATGCGCTGAGCATAATAACACCAAGGCCAGTAGGAACTCCATGTAGGGCCAGAAATTGCTGTCACATCTCTTCCACAAGCTTCTTGAATTTCAGGAGCCCCACAGAGATCTCTCTCCTCTGGGTCCAACAACTCCCTTCTGGGTCCAACAACTGCACTGTTTTAAGACATTTCCTGATAAACAGAAATTAAAAGCATTTCTAATGACCAGAACAACTTTGCAAAAACCACTAATCTAATAAGTGTTCTTTAGACTGAGAACCAACAACAGCAGTTAACATCCAGAGATAACCATTCATGACAACACCACCCAGAACTCAATCCAGATAAAGAAGTATTTAAAATAAAACTAATTTACAAGTCACTGAAAATAGTGAAACAGAGTATCAACGTATAGTGAAGTCAACTATAAGGCTAAAGAGGAAATAGTGTAGCTACAGAACTTCCAAATGGCAAGAACGTCAAGTAGATTTCAAGATAGAACAGATTGTTTAAAGTAGGGGAAAACATTAACAAATTATAGGGTGACCTCAAAGAAAAAGAATACACCTTGACATCAAAATAAAAAAGAGGAAAGTCAGAAAGATTTAGTAAACATTCATTCACACAGTAGAAATGACAATGAACAGAAAACCCACAAACAAAATGAATTCGTCATAGAAAATTATCTGAAACAAAGAAACCAGCAGCACCACAATAAAACAGAAAAATGACATCAAACAATTCATACCTATTGATAATTATACTGAATGTAAATGGATTAAAGTCAAGACATAAAGATCAGAATGGGTAAGAAAACAGGGTCCTTCAATATGTCTACAAGAGACATATCAAAAAGATGGAGACATCCTATGTCTGTCAACAAAAGAATAGTTAACAAACTTCAGTACACACACAACAGAATACTACAAAACACTGAAGAATAATGATGAATCTGTGAAACACTCCCGAACATGGTTGAACCTGAAGGACATTCTGCTGAAATTTAGTCAATCACAAATGGACAAATATTGTATGAAACCAATGTTGTAAAAAGCTATTAAAAACAAAACAAAAACTTTCTTGATTAATTACAATCTATGATGGTTCTGGGATGGGGGAGAGAAAATTATTCATGAGCTAGAGAGTAGCCACATGTTAACATGGGTGACAGGGTGGGCAATATGCAATGAGAGAAGTTAGCAGAGTAAAGATGAAGATAGCTGTTGACACAGGGAGGAATGCAATAGTTAAAATGAATAGAGGTAAATGTTGTTAACTGTTGGTACATGAAGAGGATTGCAACCATGTAGTGAAGCAAAGTGTATGGTTTGTTTAGTGTAAAACTGATGATCTGCTCTGTAAACCTTCACTCAGTTCACAATAAAAAGTTGGGAAAAAAACGACATATTGCATTAGGCAAATCTGCTGCACAAGATCTCTTTAAAGTGTTCAAGAGCAAAGAAATCAATTTGAGGGCTAAGGTGCACCTGATCCAAGACATGGTATTTTCAGTAGCCTCATATGCATGTGAAAATTGGACAGTGAATAAGGAAGACTGTAGAAGAATTGATGCATTTGAGTTATAGCGCTGGAGAATAATAATAATAAAAGTATCATGGACAATTAGAAAAATAAACAAATCTGTGTTGAAAGAAGTACAGTCATAATGCTCCTTAGAAGTCAGGATGGCAAGATTTCAGCTTTTCATACCTCAGACATACAAGGAGGGACCAGTCCCTGGAGAAGGACATCATGCTTGGTAAAATGGAGGGTTTCATGGTCTATCCATGCTTCATGGTTTCAGAAAGTCTAGAGTTTATGAGACTTTTCAGTTCTGTTTTGTATTTCCCCCCTTTTGATTAGGATTTGTCTATGGAATCTTTGAGTAAAATGTTCAATGATGGTAACCATTACTTTTAAGATCCTAGGCACTATACAAGGAAGTATTTCAGAAGCACTAAGCACCTTATTGGTGCGCTGGTGTGGCACTGTGGGTTAATGCGCCAGACTGTAAAAGCCGTTTGAACTGCAAGGTCGGCAGTTCAAGCTCACCAGCTACTCCCTGGAAACCCTATACAGGGTCGCTATAGGTTGGGATCAACTCGACGGCACTTAACAACAGCAACAAAGACATTATTTGGCCAATTAACTGGAATGCCCCTTGAAACCATGACCCTAGACCTCCAGACAAGGGAACGCAATTCTGTGATGTGTTTGGTTGCATATAAGCAACCTTAGCAGCTACTTTTTTTGTTGTTATTTTTACAAATATATCTATCACACAACTTTTGCCAGTTCAACTTTTTACATGTGTATAGTTTATTAACAGCAATTACAATAATTGGCTGTGTAACCCTACCCTTAATGTGATTTTTCCATCACTGCTAAACCCCGATTACCCTCTGCCTTCCACCCTGGTAACCACAAATAAACTTTGATCTCTGTAAAAGGAAAAAACAAACAAACAAAAAAACACACCGCAAAGTCAAGTATTATAATGAAATGTGCAAAGACCTGGAATTAGAAAACCAAAAGGGATGAGTACACTCAGCCTTTCTCAAGCTGGAAGAGCTGAAAAAAATTCAAGCCTCGACTTGGCAGTATTGAAGAATTCCATGGGCAAAATATTGAAGGATGCAGAAAGCATCAAAAGAAGATGGAAGGAATACATAGAGTCACTGTACCAAAAAGAAATGGTCGATGTTCAACTGTTTAAGTGGTAGTGTATGATCAAGAGCCAATTGTATTGAAAGAAGAAGTCCAAATTGCACTGAAGGCATTGGAGAAAAGTAAGGGTCCAGAATTGACAGACTACATATTTAAATCTTTAGACAAACTGATACAACCCTGGAGGCACTCACTAATCTATGCCAAGAAATTTGGAAGACAACTACCTGGCCAACTGATTGGAAGATATCCATATTTGTGCCTCAATCTGAAGATAACTGACCCAATAGAATGTGGAAATCATGATCAATATCTCTATTATCATATGCAAGTACAATTTTGCTGAAGAAAATTTTTAAATGGTCGCAACAGTACATTGAGAGAACGGCCAGAAATTCAAGCTGAATTCAGATGAGCATGTGGCACTAAGGATATCATTGCTGATGTCAAATGGATCTTGGCTGAAAGCAGAGAATACCAGAAAGATATTAATGTATGCTTTATTGACTGTGCAAATGCTTTCAACTGTGTAGATCGGGGTGGGGAATGTCCAACTGTATCATTTGGTCTAGCCCTACCAAAGCAACTGCAGTTCTAGCTATCACATAAGTGGTGAGTTAATTAAATGTTTAACCAAACATAACAGATTAAATTTTTTACATAGGTTAATTTTTAAGTTGGTAATTCTGTATGGCCTGCAAACAATGTTATAAATATCCAAATGGTCCTTGGCCAAAAAAATGTTCCCCACCCCTGATTTAAATCATGACAATCTATGGATAACATTGTGAATAATGGGTATTCCAGAACAGTTAATTGTGCTCATGAGGAACCTGGACATAGACCAAAAGGCAGTTGTTCGAACAGAACAAGGGAACACTGAATGGTTTAAAATTAGGAAAAGTGTGCGACAGGGTTGTATGCTTTTATGATACTTATTCAATCTGTATGTTGAGCAAAAAGCTAGATTATATGAGGAACATGATGGCATTAGGATTGGAAGACTCATTAACAACCTATGATAAGCAGATGATACAACGTTGTTAGCTGAAAGTGAAGGTGTTGGTGGTGGTGGTTTTGTGCCACCCAGTCAGTTCTGACTCATTCATTGCTACTCTATATAGGATTTCTGAGTTTGCAAATCTATGGGAGCAGAAAGTCTCATCTTTCGCCCCCCTCTAGCAGCCCAGCTCATAATCCACTACACTACCAGGTCTCCATGAAATACTTACTAATGAAGATCAAAGACTACATCCTTCAGCATGAATTGCACCTCAAAGTTAAAACAAAAAACTTTACAACTAGACCAATAAATAAATAGGAGAAAAGATTGAAGTCGTCAAAGATTTCATTTTGCTTGGTTCCACAATCAAAATCCTTGGAAGCTGTAGTCAAGAAATCAAAGGATGCATTGTATTAGGCAAATCTGCTGCAAAAGACCTCATTAAAATATTCTAGAGCAAAGAGATCAGTTTGAGTTTTAGGTTGCATTTGACCCGATCGAGATGTTAATTTTTAATTGCCTTATATGCATGTGAAAATTGGACAATGAATAAGGAAGACCGTAGAAGAATTATGGTGTTGGGAAGAATATTGAAAGTACCATGGACTTCCAGAAGAACAACCAAATCTGTGTTGGAAGAAGTACAGCCAGAATGTTCCTTACAAGCCAAGATGGTGAGACTTTGTCTTTCATATTTCAGACATGTTATGAGAAGGGAACAGTCCTTAGAGAAGGACATCATGCTTGTTAAAGTGGAGGGTTGGTGAATAAGAGGAAGCTCCCCAGTGGGATGGATTGACACAGTGGCCGCAGCAATGGACACATACATAACAATTGTGAGGATGGCGCAGGACTAGGCAGTGTTTTACTCTGTTGTGCCTACGACTGCTTTGAGTTGGAGCTGATTCACCTAACAACAATGAACAGCATGGGATATGTTGGTGCAGTGGTTAAAGCACTCAGATATTAACTGAAATGTCTACAGTTCAAAACCACTAGGAGAAAGCTATGGTAGTTTGTTCCCAGAACGATTTACAGCCTTGGAAACCATTTGGGTCACTATGAGTTGGAATTAACTTGATGGCAATGGCATTTTTGGTGGTGCCACCAACATTTCACCCCACAGAGTTCTCAAATCCTTTTTGTAATTAGGTGGGGTATCAAAATTGTACTAAACTGAGAACACTTCTTTCAGACCATTCACCCGTGATGAGACTCAGCTCTTGGTTGCAGGTGGCTACCTCTCACATTGATGGCAGTCATTCATTCCCTCCTTTCTCATTGGGCTCTCCCTCTGGGAGCTACTTCAATTGATGACGATGGCTAAGCTTCACAGGATCTAAGAAGACAGCGAGGACCCAGATGCAGTTCTGCCCGTATGTTTACAAGATCACCCTCTCCTCTTCACCAACTCCATGTGAGTTAGAGGCAGGGGACTTAACTGGCAAGCAGTAGCTCTTGCATATTTATGTTCCCCTCAGTCTTTTCTCAGAGACTCTGTTGTTGGTCTTTCTCAGAGATTTTTATCCCAAGCCTAACTGAAGGTAATTGGTGGAAATGCCTTCTTGCTGTTCCAGACTGGGCTGGAGATTGCAAAAGCCAAGCTCTCTAACATCCTACAAGTTTATACTGCTAGGGAATGGGGAGCTGTGTTAATTCCAGCTTAAGCAAAACTAGCCCCATTAGATCTTCTGTGGTGTCAACCCAGTGCCTTCCTTCAGCACACATATGCACATACAAAAGGGAAAGGAAAATGAGTCAAGAAGAGCTGGGAGGTGAAATAGTCCAAGAAGCTACAGTATAAAAAAGGAATAAGACAATAAGAAAGAACATTCAGAAAAAAGAGAGAGAGATAATAATAATTTAAAAAGAAAAGAAAACAACTACTTTAAACTGAGAAGGTGGGAAATAAATAAGTCTACAGCATTTATTTAGTTCTTATTTTGTGACAGGTAGTAAAGGGTTTACATGCGCCCTCTCACTGAATTCTGATAACGTGATGAAATTGGCACAATTAAGATGCTGGCATTATAGACCATGCAACTGAGGCTTAGAGAGGGACAGTAACTTACCCAAGGTCACACAGTTTATAAATCCCAACTCAGGTTTCAGACTGTCTTAGTCTGACTAGAGTTTATGCAATCTCTTGTTCAGTCCTGTCTTGGTGATTAGAAAAATAGGTGTGAGCATTGGCAAAAGAAAGAGGGATCATGATAGGCCAAGATGGATTGGAAGCAGGAGGGGGGAGGGGAGAAAAAGAGTACTGAAAGTGCCCTTCCCCCTCCTCTGCCTGTTCTCTTCCCTGCCTGAACTATTTAGTCCTAAATAAATTAGGTGAGCAACAGAGAGGTAGAAATCTGTGCTGGGAGAAGTGGAGAGCCCCAGCTCAAAACTAGAGGAAGTAAGAGGTCACGTATTGCTGGGGAAGAGGAGGCAGCCCAGTGTAACCCAGGGTCCAAGCAGAGTGAGGAAGGAGTCTGTGCTGAAGAGAGGATGGTGGAAGAATTGTGAGACTGGTTACATACAAGGGAATTAATGAGAGAAACTAGGACACTGTGGATGGTACAAACAGTAACGCTTGGTTGCTAACTAAAAGGTTAGCAGTTGTTATTGCTGTTGTTAAGTGCCATCAAATCGTTCCAACTCACAGCGACCCTGTATACAGTTTCCATGGAACAGTTGGTGAGCTTGAACCACTGACCTTGCTGTTCAAACCAAGTTTTCAGTCCAGTTCATTAAACCACAATGCCACACCAGGACTCCAAAAGATTAGCAGAGATGCCTCAAAAGGAAGGCCTGACAATTTACTTCAGAAAATCCAGTCATTGTAAACCCTATGGTACATAGTTCTACTCTGGGATAACCAAGATTTGAAATTAACTTCATGACCAATGGTTGATTGGTTGACTGAGAATCTTTACTGACAAAAGTAATGAACCAAAAACTTGATGAGGAACTGAATATTTACATAGTTTCAAAGTACCTCCACCAACATTCCAAGAAGCCAGGCTTAATGAAGTGATGAAGTTAACCTCACCAGTAATGTAAGTTTGTTGTTCAGTGCCATTGAGTTGGTTCCCACCCATACAGATCAAAATCATGCACCAACTGATAGGATGCAATGAGATGCACACAGCATCTCTTCCATGGCATTCCTCCCAAAGATGCATGCCCTGAATCCAATCAGGAAGAAATAGATCCAAATTGAAGGACAGTCTACAAAGTCTGTGATTTTAAAACATATCAATGTCATGAAAGTCAAAGACAGACTGAGGAACTATTTCAAATGGAAGAGTATTAAGAGACATGAACCCCTAAATGCAAAACACAGTTCTGAACTGGGTCCTTTTTCTGTATAGCTTGCCATTACTGGAACAATTGGCAACATTTGAATGGGGGTTTCTGATTAGATGTTGGTAAAATGCAATGTTAATGTCTTGATTTTGATAGTTATATATTGGTTATGTAGGAGAATGTCCTGGTTACAGAGAATACAATGTAAAGTATTTGAGGATAATAAGTCATCAAATTAGCAAGTTACTCTCGAAAGGCTCAGGGGAAAAAGTTATTTGTCTGTAGGTGCAACTTTTCTGTAAGTTCGAGGCTATTTCAAAAAAATTTAATGGGAATATTACAAGGAAAGAGGTGGTAAATGAAGGTTTAGAGATGTGAAGAGGAAGGAAAACAGGATCTAAGTTTAGACAGTGAGTGACAAAAGCTGGATTTAGTCATTTCAGATTTCAAAGGAATATAACAATAGTGGGAAAATCTCTTGGTTAGAAAAAACAGCACAAAATGGTGCCATTGTCATCTGCTTTTCTTGCCTCAATAACTTATCCGGCAGGACAAGGTATTTATTCTGTCATTGGTTGGTGGCTGAGAGACAATGAGGCTGCCTTAGGGGAGCCACAGGATACAGCAAGTGCACAAAAGATGAGTTGGAGTCCAAGATTGGAGAAAAGGTGATTGGAAAATAATTAAATGAGAGCTAGGTATATGTAGGGAGGAAAGCAAAGGTTAGCAACCTTTTGCCTCAGGTTACAGAGCAAGACCAAGCAATATCTTAGTGACGATTCACCTTTAATTTTCCGGTACAGTTATGCCTCTCTGAGTTCACGCGGCTCCGCCTCTTGAGGGCTAGAGAAGTTGATATTGTAGGGCAGTATTCTTGATACATTGAGTTTCCAGGAGAAAGGAAGAGGAAAGCTTGGAAAGTTAATTAATAGAAGAGAAAGGCAGAGAGAAAAGATGACAGAAAAAGGGAAGGCAAAGTAATGATGTATCGCCTTACCTCTCTTTTTAGCCAAGTCACAATCCTCTCTTGAAGATGAAGCTTTTAACTTACTTCAGTTTGGGCTTCCTCCTTTTCATGATGAAGTCTTTTATGAAATAAAAATAGAAAATGGAAATTATAGTAAGGAAGCTAACTTAGACATTACTCTTTTTTGTTTGTTTTTCAAATGTGAGGTGCCTGTCTTAGAAAGATTTCCTCTTTTAACTAAATGAGATAGATGAAGTATAATTCAGAGGACTGCTGTGTGTGACCGAGGTGAGCTGCTGTTGATGCCCCTAAAGATGATCTCTTGGTGCATGAAACTAGCTAAATAGTCACGAAACCATAAGTCATAAACCAAAGCAAACCAAACAACCAAACTAATCAACCAAACCTATTGCTGTCTCATGCTAACCCCATATGTTACAAAACAGAATTGCTCCATAGGGTTTTCTTGGCTGTGATTTTTTTTCAACTTAAGTTTTCACTGTGAATTATGTGATAGTTTCCATGGGAGAACACCAACTTTACATTCATCACATCATATTTCGTTTTATTGCAATTACAATCCCCTCCATGCATCATCAAACAACCAAAGAGTACACCCCACAAGTCTGCCCCCCAGTTGTCAGCACACAGCCCCTCTCCCTCCCTGAGTCCAGAGTCCCCAGCTGCTCCATCTCTCCACGTCATTATCTCTGCCTCCATCTCTGGTGTCACTGTTTCTCTGGGTAGGGTCCCCATACTCCCCTCTTCTCCCTTGATGGTCCCAGGGACCTCCACTCCTGGACTTCAAAGTCAGCCACTCCCCTCCTTTAGTTACAAAACATCTACCTTTACATTTCTGACCTTCACAGTTAGTCCTGATAGAAATTATTCACTATTGCACCACAAGAGAACTATCCCCATCTCCTTTCATCAGCCCTGCCCAGACAGATTGGATACTACTCAGTGGCGATTCTACCTTTCCCTGCCCCCTCTGGAACTAGGCTCCCTCTTGAAAGCTTGTAAGCCAGTCACTTCTTGCCTTTGTAGCCTCCCTCACCCATTTTGGGTAGCCAATGTCTAACTTGCCAATCCCTGTCAACCCTGTGTACCGAGGGGGTGGGAATGAGCCTCGCTGTAAAGATTAGTTCCCTCTTTTGAGCTACTACATCCACAAATATAGGTCAAGTTAATCAAATTGTAGCAGATTACTCTCCCCCCACCCCTTTCTTCTTCTAGTCGAGTTCTGATCATCCAGCCATTGAAGTTAGATCAAGTGGGTACTATCTGCAAGTATGGGTGTTCCTGTGCATCTCCCCTGACTTCATATCAGCTGGACGCTTCACTCTCTGCTCTAGTCCTCTGTGGCCAAGTCACTGTCTCTGGACCCAGGAGTCAGTCCCCAGGCCTTGCCATACTGCTGGCCAACCAGGTCTCAACCCGTGTCCACAGGAGTCTGTTGAACGAGTTCGGACCCAGCTCACAACTTCATTGCTGTTTTTCCCCCACTTCCCCTTATCGGTGACCAATGTATTCACCAGCCACCACATGCCTGCTCATCTATTCCCCTTGAGTTTTAATCTTGGAAGGGGGTTTGTTCTAGGACCACTTGTCTTGATGGCTCCCGGGTGAACAGCTTGCTTGTTCTTGTAGTAGTCAATCAGACTGCTGTTGTTGTTTTCCTGCTGGTCTTTCTTTCAAGAAGTATCTTCTGTTCTTCTAGCTGCTCCAGGATGGTCTGCTTGTCCTTTCAAGTGGAAATTTCCCACCTCAGAAGTTTCTGGATTTGGTTCAGGATTCCACCTATGGTCTTATGCAATGCAAAGGCTCCACAGAAAGCCTCTTTCACTGGGCAAGTTCTAGCCCCCTTTAAGGTATTCCAATTAGTTTTAGGCTGAAGACAGACTTACAAGCTTTCTATTGTGGCTATTCCTTTCTCTCCCCCAAATGTCTATTTTACAATGGTAGGCAAGGGAAACCAAGATTCAAAAGACACTGGCTGTAATTTTACAGAAGTAGATCAGCACACCTTTATTCCATGATGATACTGGGTGGATTTGAGTTTTTAGTGTTGTTGTTAGTGCCATCGACTTGGCTGTGACTTATAACAACCCTATGCACAACAGAACAAAACACTGCCCTGTCCTGGGCCAACCTCACAGTGATTGCTATACCTGAGCCCATTGCTGCTGCAAATCCATTTTGTTGGGGGTTGTCTTCTTTTTCTCTGACCCTCCACTTTATCAAACATGATATACTTCTCCAGGGGCTGGTCCCTCCTGATAATATGTCCAAAGTATGAGAGACCAAGTCTGGCCATCCTGGCTTCCAAGAAGCATTCTGGCTGGACTGTTTCTCTAGTTAGGGTCCTGCATTTTGCTCATGCTCTTTTCTCTTGATGGTCCTAGGGTCCTCTGTTCCTAGAGTGTAAGATTAATTACTCCTCCCTTTATGTTACAAAACTTCTACCTATACAGTTGTGACAATCACAATTAGTTGTGATAACAATTACTCACTTTTGAATCACAAGAGTCTTATCCCCATCTCCTTTCACCAGACCCATCTAGACAAGAGGAAAACTATTCATTGGAGGGGTGGGGGTTCTACCTTCCCCTGCACATTCTAAAATTAAATTCGCTCTTGAAAATTTGTAAGCCAGCCACTTCGTGTTTTTTTAGCGCCCCTGCCGCCCCAATTTAGGTAGCCAATGTTTAAGTTGCCCGTCCCTATCAACCTTGTACACTGAGGGGATAGACTTGATCCTTGATGTGAAGACTCCTTCCCTCCTCTCAGTTGGTATTTTGAGCTACTACATCTATAGGTCAAGTTCATCAAATTGTAACAATTTACACTTGCTTCCTTTGTCAAATTTCTTTACCTTCCAATTGTCAAGCTCTGGTCATCAAACCATCTGTTGTTGTTGTTGTTAAGTGCTGTGGAGTTGGTTCCGACTCATAGCGACCCTGCACAAGGTCAAATGGGTACTATCTGCAAGTTTGGGCATTCTTGTGCATCTCCCATCACTTCATATCAGCTGGATGCTTCATTCTCAGTTCTAGCCCTCCATGGCTAGGTTAATGCCCAAAGGCTCAGGAGTTCCCAAGTTACTTCAAGACAAATATTGATATATTCTTTTCTACGAGAATGGAACACCATTCCTCTTCAATTTGTCACTCCTGGCATAGTGATCCATGTGATTGTCAGATTCAAAGTGGCCAATACCAGTCCTTTTCAGCTCATTAATGCTTAGGATATTGATGCTTATGTGTTCCATTTCATTTTTGACAATTTCCAATTTTCCTATTTCATACTTCTTCATTTCATGTTTCAATCATTAGTAGATGTTTACAGCTGTTTCTCTTCATTTTGAGTTGTGCCCCATCAGCAAATGGAGGTACCAAGGGCTTTACTCCATTCACGTCATCATGGTCAACTATACTTTGAGGAGGCAGCTCTTCCCCAGTTACATTTTGAGTGCCTTCCAACCTGAGGGTCTAATTTTCCAGCACTAAATCTGCTGCACAAGACCTTTTTAAAGTGTTGAAGAGCAAAGCTGTCAGTTTGAGGACTAAGATGCTCCTGACCCAAGCCATGGTATTTTTAATAACTTCATACGCATGCAAAAGCTGGACAGTGAATAAGGAAGACTGTAGAAGAATTGATATTTTTGAATTATGGTTTTGGAGGAGAATACTGTAAGTGCCATGGGCTGCCAAAAGAACTAACAGATCTGTTTTGGAAGAAGTGCAGCTAGAGTGCTCCTTGGAGGCCAAGATGGCCAATCTCATACTTCGGACATATTGTCAGTAGGGACCAGTCACTGGAGAAGGATATCATGTTTGGTAAGGTGGAGGGTCAGAGAAAAAGAGGAAGTTTCCCAATGAGATGGATTGGCCAAGTGGCAGCATCGATGGACTCAAGCATGGCAACAGTAGTGAGGCTGGCCCCAGATCGGGCAGTGTTTCGGTCTGCTCTGCATAAAGGTCACTATGAGTTGGTACCGACTCAATGGCACCTAACAACAACAGCAACATATCTGAAAATATTCTGGTGCTCTTCATCATGTTTCAATATTCAATATTCTGGTGCTGACAGTGTTCCACTGCTATTCATAAGTTATTCAGTGACTGAATATTCAGAAGTAGTCTGTCTCTCTGTCTTTCTAGTCTGTCTTCGTCTGGAAGCTCCCTGAAACTTGTTCACCATGGGTGACCCTGCTGGTATTTAAAATACCAGTGGCATAGCTTCCAGAATCATAGCAACATGTAACCACCACAGTATGACAAACTGACTGACCAGTGGTGGGAATCTTTAGTAGACAAGTGCAAACTATTTTCATCACCCGGGTACCTTTCACAGAGGACCTTTCATAGATCATGTTGTTTTTTGTGTGTTGTTGAGTCTGTTCCAACTCATAGCAACCTTCTACAGGGTTTCTGAGAGCAGCTGTTGGGTATGAACTCTATATCCATAGTTGGTCAAAATTGTCAAACAGTGATGTCAGGCTCCTATAGCCAATGAGGATATTGGATAATGTGGCAAAGGAAATAATATAGGCTCAAATATCTTGTCTACAATGGAAGATAAAAAGAAAATTGAGAATTATTTTCTGCCCATAAAAAGTAAAAAATAAACTCTATAATTCACTAATTTCTGTTTTCTAACTAATTTGTATAATTCACTAATTTCTAACTGTTGTTGTTGTTGTTGTTAGGTGCCATTGAGTTCATTCTGACTCATGGCGACCCTCCACACAACAGAATAAAACACTGCCCCATCCTGCACCATTCTCACAATGCTTACGCTTGAGCCCATATTAGCTGCCACTGTGTCAATCCATCTAGGTGGGGGTGTCCCTCCTTTTCACTCACCCTCCACTTAACCAAAAATGGTGTCCTACTCCAGAGACTGATCCTTCCTGATAATATGTCTGAAGTATGAGAGATGAAGTCTCACCATCCTGGTTTCTAAGGCGCATTCTGGCTATAGTTCTTCCAACACAGATGTGTGTGTTCTTCTGGTTCTCTGTGGTACTTTCAATATACTTCGCCAACACCAAAACTTAAATGCATCAATTCATTCCCTATTCATTGACTTATTCATTGTCGAATTTTCACATGCATGTGAGACAATGGAAAGTACCATAAGTTGGTTCAGATATCCCTTAGTCCTCAAATTGACATCTTTGTTCTTTGGTGGTGGTTATGTGCCGTGGAGTCAGTTCAGAATCATAGCGACCCTGCCTGTATAAGGTTTCCAAGGCTTTAAATCTTTACAAGAGCAGAAAGCCTCATCTTTCCCTGAGAAACAGTTGGTAGTTTCGAACTGCTGACCTTGAAGTTAGCACCCTGACTCCTAACCACTATGCCACCAGAGCTCTTTAACACTTTTAAGAGGTCTTGTGCAACAGATTTGCATAATGCAAAAAGTCATTTGAAAATTTGAGTGCTGTTTCCATGAGTGTTGATTGTAGATCCTAGCTAAATGAAATGTTTGAGAACTTCAATATTTTCTCCATTTATCATGATATTTGTTGGTCCACTTATGAGTTTTGTTTCCTTTACACTGAGGTGCAACTCATATTTTAGGCTGTCTTTGATCTTCATCAGTAAGTATTTCAAGTCCTCTTCACTTTCAGCAAGCAATGTAGTGTCATCTTTATATCACAGGTTGTTAGTCTTCCTCCAATCCTGATGCCACATTTTTCTTCATATAATCCATTTTCTTGGATTAACTGTTCAACATTGAATAAATATGGTGAAGGGATAGAACTCTGGTGCATGCCTTTCCTGATTTTAAACCATTTAGAATCCCCCTTTGAACTATTTGAACAACTGTCTCTTGGTCTACATATACGTTCCTCATGAGCAAAATTAAGTGTTCTCAAATACTCATTTTATGCAATGTTATCTATTGTTTGTTATGATCCATGCTAG
>NW_006408739.1:1180830-1200572 GCF_000296735.1 Chrysochloris asiatica
CAGAATTCTATCATGTGTTCTCCAGCATCATTTCTATCACCAAGGTCATATTTTCCAACTACTGATCCTTCCTCTTTGCTCCCAACCTTTGCATTCCAGTCACCAGCAATGACATGACATTCTTCTTCAGTAACTGGTCCCTCCTGATAATATGTCCAAAGTATGAGAGATGAAGTTTGGCCATCCTGGCCTCCAAGGAACACTCTGGCTGCACTTCTTACAACACAGATCTATTGGTTCTTTTGGCAGCCCATGGCGCTTTCAGTATTTTCCT
Organism: Chrysochloris asiatica; assembly: GCF_000296735.1. Classification (NCBI taxonomy): domain Eukaryota; kingdom Metazoa; phylum Chordata; class Mammalia; order Afrosoricida; family Chrysochloridae; genus Chrysochloris; species Chrysochloris asiatica. The sequence continues at coordinate 1,181,105 of NW_006408739.1, forward strand.
CCAACACTCCAATAACTCAAAAGCATCCATTCTTCTAAGGTCTTCCTTCTTTGCTATCCAGCTTATTCACTACGCATATGAGATTACTGAAAATACCATAGCTTGGATCAGGTGCACCTTAGTCCTCAAGCTGACATCTTTGCTCTTCAACAACTTTAAAAAGGTCTTGTGCAGCAGATTTGCCTAATACAATACATCGTTTGATTTCTGGACTGCTGTTTTCATGAGTGTTGATAGTTGAGCCAAGAAGAATGAAGTCCTTGACAACTTCAATCTTTCCTCCGTTGAAAAGAATGTTTTTTATTGATCCAGTGGTGAGGATTTTTGTTTTCTTTATATTGCAATGCAATCCATACCAAAGACTGTGCTCTTTCATCATCAGTAAATATTTTAAGTCCTCTTCACTTTCAGCAAGCAAGGTTGTATCATCTGCATATCACAGGTTGTTAATGAGTCTTCCTCCAATCTTGATGCTATGTTTTTCTTCATAGAATCCAGCTTCTCAGATTATTTGCTCAGCATACAGGTTGAATAAGTATGGTGAAATAATACAACCTTGTCACACACCTTTCTTAATTTTAAACCATTCAGTGTTCCCATGTTCTGTTCAAACAAGTGCGTCTTGGTCCAGGTTCAGATTCCTTATGAGCACAATTAAATGTTCCGGAATACTCATACAGGTTCAGATTCCTTATGAGCACAATTAAATGTTCCGGAATACTCATACTTCGCAATGTTGTCCACAGCTTGTCACGATCCACACAATCAAAAGCCTTTGCGTAGTCAATAAAGCACAGGCAAACAAACATCTTTCTAACATTCCCTGCTTTCAGCCAAGATCCATGGGATATCAGCAATGATATCCCTTATTCCATGGCCTCTTCTGAATGTAGCTTGAACCTCTGGAAGTTCTCTGTCAATGTATGCTTGCAGCCGTTTCTATATTACCTTTAGTAAAACTTTACTTGCATAGGATAAAAAAGATATTATCGAATTGGCAGGGATGGGTAATTTAGACATTGGCTATTAACATTGGGGCTATTAACAAAGGCATAAAGTGTCTGACTTAGAAATTTTCATGAGTGTGCTTAGTTTTAGAATGAGGGGTCAAGGAAAAATCCCCACTGACTAGTTTTCCTCTTTTCCAGATGGGTCTGGTGAAAGGGGGTACAGAATGATGCTGATAGGACTTATTATTTAAATTGTAATTGTAGGATTTTATTATTTCAATTGTAGTCATTAATAGTATTAATTGTGATTGTCAAAATTGTAATTGTTGAAGATATATAGCTAAAAAGAGGGAGTAATTATCTTTCATTCCAGAAACAGACAATCCCAGGACCATCAAGAAGGAAGAGCATGAGGGGAGCTTGGGATTCCTGCCTGGAAAAAGCAGCGACAGCAGAGATGCTGGCAGAGGTGGTGACATGTAAAGACAAGCAGCTGTGGACTCTAGGCCCATGGGCTGAATGAGGCTGTGTGCCTACTGGCTGGAGACTATCTTGCAGAATGTACCCTATAGACATTTATATTTTTTGTTTTGCTTTATATGTGTGCATCAATTATTTCTGGTCTGTTCATTTGTGAAATATAAGAAGAAAATGGGGCCAGTGCGTTTTCAGTTGTACATGTTTTAGTAATATCATGTCAGTCACAAGTATGACTTTATAATTTTATTTAGAGATTATGCATATTGGTTATAGGTGTCATGTTGACAAGAGTGGAATGTAATAGGTTTTTGTGTCAACTTGACTAGGCCAGAATTTTCAGAGGTTTAGAAGTTGGTATGTGTTTATTCCTATAGGAGTCCTGGTGTGGAGCTGTGGGTTAATGTGCCAGACTGCAAAGCCATTTGAACTGCAAGGTCTGTAGTTCAAGCTCACCAGCTGCTCCTTGGAAACCCTATGCAGGGTCACTATGGGTCGGAACCGACTCGATGGCACTTCACAACAACACAACATTCCTATAGTGATGCAACCTAATGTAGGCGTAGTTAGCTCTACTTTTTGAGACATCTGTAGAGGTTACGAATTGGGCTGCTAACCTCAAGGTCACCAGTTCGAAACTACTAGCTGTTCCATGGGAGAAAGATGAGGCTTTCTGCTCCCATAAAGATTTACAGCCTCGGAAACCCCTGTGCATGGTCACTATGAGTTGGAAGCAACTCCACAGTACTTAACAACAAAACAACAAGATGATACACTTTATGTGGTAAAGAACCAACAGATGTGAGATAAATTTGAGAAGCATAAATGAAGATGAGACCACCAAGTAAAGAGAAAAGCGGAGGAACTGCAACATATAACTCTTAGAGTGGTCATCTTCAGGACTGAGGGGAGTCCTGGGGTAGCAGACTAGCATAACAAATGGAGCTCATGGGAGAGGAAGAACTGGGAACTTTAAAATAAGAATACACCATCAAGGAAATATGTGGAGTTCTTGAGAAGGAGGAAAACAAACTTTTAAGAGAATGCTACCAGCAAGGACTAGTAGGTGATGGGAAGTGGGGGTGGGGTGGAAGGCAGGAGGGTTGGGAAGGTGTACACTGTAAACTCCATATTGTTGTTGTTAAATGCCATCAAGTCAGTTCTGACCCATAGCGGCCCTGTATAGGGTTTCTGAGGAGCAGCTGGTGAGCTTGAACTGCTGACCTTGCAATTCAGACTGCTTTGCAGTTTGGCAAATTAACCCACAGTATTACACCAGGACTCCATGTTGTTGTTAAGTACCAAGGAGTCAGTTCCAACTCATAGTGACCCTGCACAGGGTTTTCGAGACTGTAAATCTTTACAGGAGCAGAAAGCCTCATCTTTCTCCCCTGGAACGGCTGGTCGTTTCAAACTGCCCACCTTGAGGTTAGCAGCCTGGATCCGTAACCACTATGCTCCCAGTGCTCCTTTAAGACTCCATAGTGCTCAGTAAAAGAGGCACTGAAGGAGGGGCTTTCTCGTGATGGGGAATAAATCTCTTTGTGAGCTGGCCATGCCTTGAGTCTGTCGTGTCTACTGGGTCAGGCACACAAGTTTGCAAAATCTAATAAGGAAAACCTCATTCTCACTAAAAAATAAAAAAGAAAGATGTAGAAGAATTGATGCATTTGGGTTATGGTGCTAAAGGAAAATATTTAAAGTAGCATGCCTGCCAAAAGAATGAGCAGCTCTGTGTTGGAAGAAGTACAGCCAGAGTGCTCCCTTGGAAGCCAGGATGACCAGACTGTGTCTCTCATACTTAGAGCATATTATCAGGAAGGACCAGTCCCTGGAGAAGGATATCACATTTGGTAAAGTGGAGGGTCAGTGAAAAAGAGGAAGACCCTCAATGAGATGGACTGGCCCAGTGGCAGCAGCAATGGGTTCAGGCGTAGCAGTGATTGTGAGGTTGGTGCGGACCAGGCAGTGTTTTGTTCTGTTGTGTATAGGGTCGCTATGAGTTGGTACCAACTTGATGGCACCTAACAACAACAACAACAACTCAATTCAGGAGTCCTAGTGTGGTGCTGTAAAATAAGAACTGGACAGCAAGGTCAGTTTGAATTCAGGGCTTGGATTACAGGATCGCTTGAGTCTAAGCTGGCTTGACAGCTCTTTACCACCACCACCCAACTCAAGGCAGCATTAGGAAGATTAAATGCACGGATGCTTAGGTAATAATGACCATCGTGCCACCACACAGGGAGACTTGTATGCTGGCCAAATAGTGTTACTGCCTGTACATGTGTACTGCATCTTACCCTGTGTGGAAAAGTATGATCCACCCAACATCTGCTGATCAGGGTTCTCTTGAGATTGTGGCTAGTTTCATGTTGCCCAAATTTCATTCATTCTAAAAATGAAATTTTTCCCCCTCAGTGTATCAACCGTGAAATAGGATGTGCCTTGCAATCACTTTCAGCTGTGGGAAGGGGAGTTGGGTGGGAGAGTGGGCAATTGTATTGCAGTTGGTGTTGGTTGCATACGCATTAACATAATTGTTCCTGCTAAATTATGTGTATTGATTTTACTACATGGGTTGCATTTTATTGCCTTTTAAAATGTTCCTAATACTTACCAGGAGTCCTGGTGTGGTGCTGCAGGATAAAGCTCTGGACCGCAAGATCAGTTTGAACCTCAAGGTCAGCAGATCAAACCCACCAGCCACTTCTTGGAAACCCTATACAGGGTTGCTATGGGTCGGAACCAACTCGATAGCGCTCATTAACAGCAACAACAATGGTTACCAATGTGCAGTTTGAGCCTACCAGCTGCTCTGTAGGAGAAGGATGAGGCTCTTTAAATATCTGCAGCAATTTACAGCCTCAGAACCATATACCAGGACTGCTATGAGTCAGAAATGACTTGACAACACTTAATGACAAATGGTTACCTAAAAATATTTTGCTGACACCTTCTGGTGAGATTAAGAAAGTTCCTATAAAAACTCAGAATGCTTGTCAGAGGCTTGGAAGAAAGTTCCAGAGACTTGAGTGGAGTACTCCTAAACAAGGAACCCCCAAGCTCTCAGAACAACCCATCCTAAGAGTAACCAGCCAGTGACTCCCAGGAGAGCCGGTGCAGCTGTGAATTCAGGCCCAGGGAGCTGGGCAAGGAATTAGGGAAGTCTGTGGGATTTGCAGCCCTGTTCAACTTTTTAAAGTATGAGACATACTTCCTTGATCTACTTTTTAAAGTATGAGACATAGGTGAGGTAGCTAAAGAGCAAACAACTCATTTACCAAACAATTTATGTGCTATTTTTGCCTTCTAAAACATTTATTCTGAAATCATTTTGACACTTTTAGATTATGTGTATAGATGATAAGCATGTGCTGGATTTTGACCACTTTTGTGATTTGAGATTATCTGTATCCCCACCTCCATCACCAAACTCTCCAATTATCCTGGTTGGTTCAAGAAAGAGTCAAGAATACATTAAGCTGCACAGTTTTTAAGACATCTGAATTACGTTGTAATCGATTTGGTCACTCACATACTCCCCCACACAAGCACAACACTGTCAGAAAAACAAGATTGATTTTTAAATGAACTATTTACTAATGTCACCCCAAATACCTGAACAGTATTAAAGTTTGGTGTATGTTGTTATTGTTAAGTGCCAATAACTCATAGTGGTTTCTGAGGAGCAGCTGGTGGGTTTGAACTGCCACCCTGTGGCTAGCAGTCCAGTGCTTATTCCACAGTGCCACACCAGGATTCTTTGGTGTATATGTCTTCCTGTTGTACAAATAGTTTTTTTCATATATATATATATATATATATATATATATATATATATATATATACATATATTTAATGTTATGGAGAACTATCCTTATGTATATATATTCATTCTTTCAACTATGTGAGTATTTTCCCATAACATGACATGTTTTTAAAAATAGCAGCTACCAATTGTGCTGTAGGAACATCACCATTTAGTGTGAGATGTACCAAAGTTAATTGTGTCCCATAGTTACAAATTGTGTTCCATGTTCGAGAAATCATTTTTCTTTTGAAGAAGTAGGTGAATTCCAGTTGCTTGCACTCTGCTTTGCTTTCTTGGCCTAGGGGGTCAAGTGCAGACAAACACGGCAGCTCACAGCCCCCAGACTTTAGTAAGTGAGCAACCCTTGCTGAGGTATTGTTAGTAATTTGGTCATTTAAAATAATTGTAATCTGTGTATACTGGAATTTGCTAATTGCTTTTTTTCTATTAATTTTAGCCATACATAAGTTTAAAATATTTATTGAGATATACTTTATTATATACTGTAAAGCTCACTCATTTAAAACTCACAATTCAATGGCATTTAGTATATTTGCTATTATTGTTGCTATTAGGTGCTGTCACGTGGATTTCTGATGAATAAAGACCCCATGTGACAGAGTCTAACTGCTCCAGAGAGTTTTCTTGACAGTCATCTTTACAAAAGCAGATCACCAGGTCTTTTTTCCAAGGAGCTACTGGGTGCAACTGTTAACAGTCAGCTGCTGAGCGCTTTACCATTGTACCACCAGGGTTCCTGTTTTGAGTGTATTTACTATAATCCATTTTTAGAACCTATTCATCACTATCAAAGATACACTTTTAGTAAAGATAAATGAGCAGAAATATTACATGTATATCTCAGCAGAGAGAAAGATCACAGCTTTTGTAATGAGAAGTCAGAGTAGGGAGAGATTGCGAGTGAAATTTGCAATAATGTTATTCAGATTAAATCTTTCAACAAACAGAGGCACAGAACTGGAGGCACTCATCTATGTCAATAAATTTGGAAGACAGCTACTTGGCCAACTGATTGGAAGAGATCTGTATTTATATGCCCATTCCAAAGACAGGTAACTCAATGGAAGGCGGAAATCATAGGACAATATCATTAATATCACATGTAAGTAAAATTTTTCTAAAGATAATTAAAAAACAGCTGTAATTGATAGGAAACATTGACAGGAAATTGCCAGAGGTTCATACTGGATTCAGACGAGGACGTAGAACAAGGGATATCACTGCTAACAGCAGATGGATATTGGCTGAAAGCAGAGAACGCCAGCAACCCTGCATAGGATTTCTGAGGAGTGGCTGGTGAGTTTGAACCACCGATCTTATTGTTCAAATTAACCTTATAGTCCAACACATTAACCAGCAGAGCGACAGCAAATTGCACTTTTATGCAGAATTACAGTAGAATTTTCATTTGAAAAATCATTTATTATGGATTTAATTGTCCCTCCAAAATATGAACCATATTATGTGCCAATTTGCTAGGCTATAATCTTATTGTAGATTATGTAGACAGTGAAAGCTGGACAGTGAATAAAGAAGACCATAGAAGAATTGATGCTTTTGAGTTATGGTGTTGGAGGAAAATATTGAAAGTGCCATGGGCTGCCAAAAGAACCAATAGATCCATTTTGGAAGAAATGCAGCCAGAGTGCTCCTTGGAGGCCAAGATGGCCAAGTTTCCTCTCTTATACTTCGGACATATTGTCAGGAGGGAGCAATTGCTGGACAAGGACATCATGTTTGGTAAGGTGGAGGGTCAGAAAAAAAGAGGAAGACCCCCAACGAGATGGATTGGCCAAGTGGCAGCATCGATGGACTTAAGCATGGCAACAGTAGTGAGGTTGGCCCAGGATCGGACAGTGTTTAGTTCTGCTGTGCATAAGGTCTCTGAGTCAGCACCTAACAACAATCTTACTGTTATGTAATTATCTTCTACTTTGTGATGTGATACAATCATCCTGTGTGTTGCAAACCCTAATGTCTATGATGTTAATGAGGCAGAATTAAAGGCAGTTATGTCAATGAGGATACATACAGTCCATAGGATTAAGCTGTATGTTGAGTTAAGTAAGCAGAGATCAGAAGGACCTGAGTATCACCAAGAAAGAAGAGTGGGAGTGAAGCCCATTGCTTATAGCCAGGGTCCCTGAGCTGAAAACTTCCTAGACCCAGGGGAAGACTGATGCCAAGACATTTGGGGTCTCCAAGGAATGCTGGGTCCACAGATGTTGAAAAGAGACAAGGACATTCCCCCAGAGCTGAGGTAGAGAAAGTCCTCCCCTAGAGGAGGCATCCTGAATTTGGACTTCTAGCATCCTAAACACAGGAGTCCTGATGTGGCTCTGTGGGTTAATGCACTGGACTGTAAAGTTGGTTTGAACCTCAAGGTTGGCAGTTCAAACTCCCTAGCCGCTCCTTGGAAACCCTATATAGGGTTGCTATGGGTTGGAATCGACTTGATGGCACTTAACAACAACAAGCTTCCTAAACCATGTTTCTTTTAGCCATCCACTGGGTAATTAAATTACAGCAGCACTAGATAGAAAAGACAAAATAATTGGCCATTTTTAGTAAAAGAAAAAGTATGTTGTTGTCGGGTGCCATCCATATCACAGTGGTCCTCAAATCCACCCTGGGGTGATTTCTACAGTACCAGAATGCAAATTCAGCCATTGGCACAATCCCCAGATTGGATCCCTGACATCTGAAGTAAGGGCTGTTATGATAGGAAAAGCCCATTGAAGCCACTATAACTGCCCCTACCTAGGAAAATATTCAACAAAAAGCAATACCGCATAACTGGAGCAATTCCAAAGATTAGTACCACCATCAAGGATGCAGGAATAATGAGTCCCACTACATCCCTGTTCAACTTTCTTGTTTGGCCTGTACAAGAAACAGACGACTCTTGGAGAATGACAGTGGCTTGTCGTCAACTCAGTCAGGTGGTGATTCCAGTTGTAGCTGCTATTCCAGGTGTGGTTTCATTGCTTGAGTAAATTAACACATCTTCTGGAACCTGGTTTGCAGCTATGGATCTGGCTAAGACTTTTTTGTCTATCCCAGTTTCAAGGTTTACTTTTGGCTAGGAAGACCAACTACACACCTTCACTGTCGTATCTCAGAAGCCTATCAATTTACTCTGGAAGGACCATGATCACCTTTGCCTTCCACAGATGCTACACTGTTTTATTGATGACATGCTGATTGGACCTAGTAAGGAAGAAGTATCAATTCTTCTAGACTTATTGATAAGACACTTGCATGTTGTTGTTGTTAGGTGCCATCGAGTCAGCACCGACTCATAGTGACCTTATGCACAACAGAACGAAACACTGCCTGATCCTGGGTCAACCTCATTATTGTTGCCACGCTTGAGCCCATTGATACTGCCACTTGGCCAATTCATCTCGCTGGGGGTCTTCCTCTTTTTCTCTGACCCTCCACTTTACCAAACATGATATCCTTCTCCAGCTACTGGCATGTTAGAGGGTAGAAAACTAATTCAACAGAAATTTAGGCACCTTCCATCTCAGTGAAATTTCTAGGGGTCCAGGGTTATGGGACATGTTAAGATATTCCTTCTACAGTGAGAGTAACTTGTTACATCGGACCTTCTCTAACACTTAAAGGGAGGCAAAATGCTTGGTAGTTTTCCTTGGATTTTAGAGGAAGCACATCCCTTATCCAGGTGTGCTACTGTGGCCTATTTATCAAGTGGCTTGATTTCAACAATCAGGTGGATAGGGTGACATGTTTCTGTGGCTAGCAGTCAGTATCTTCCCCGAGTCACTAATGTCGTCGTCCAATGGGTTCAGGAACGAAGTGGCCATGGTGGCAGGGATGGAGGCTATGTATTGACTCAGAAACATGGACTTCCACTCACCAAGACCAACTTGGCTACAGCTACTTCTGAGTGCCCAATCTGCTAGCAGTAGAGCCCCACACCGAGTCTGTGATATGTCACCATTTCTCAGGCACCATTTCTGGTGGCAGGTTGATTACTTCCATTATGGAAACCCATAGCCTTCAAGTAAATTCCAACTCATATCAACCCTGTACAGGATTTCTGAGGCTGTAAATCTTTATGAGAGCAGAAAGTCTCATCTTTGTCCTGCAGATAAGATGAGTTTGAACTGTGGACATGTTGTTAGCAGTCCATTGGTTAGTCAGTGGTATCAGGGCTCCTTCCATCATGGAAAGAACAGTAGTTTGCTCTTACTGGGATGGACACTTACTCTGGATATGGCCTTGTCTTCCATGTATGCAGTGCTTCTTCCCAAAATACCATCAGTGGATTTACAGACTATCATACTCACTGTTATTGGATCCTACACAGTATTGCCTTAGGTTAAGGAATTCACTTCACAGAAAATGAAAGGTGCCAATGGGTCCGCATTCATGAAACTCACTGGTCTTAGTATGTTCCCCATCAACCTGAGGCAGCTGGCTTGATAGAACAATGGGATGACCCTTTTTTTTTTTTTTTTAAGTTTTTATTGTGAATTGAGTGATAGTTTACATGATAGAGCATTGATTTTACACTCATTCCATTGCAATGATTATAATCTCCTCCATGCATCATTATTCAACAGTATTTGCTTCTATTTTCTATGGGTTTTTTTGGGTGGCATTGGGGTAGATGTACACAGAAACACTGAGGGATATATAATCATTTAAACAACCAAAGAGCATATTCTGCAAGTCTGCCTCCTGGCTGCCAACACCTGGCCGCCAGCACACAGCTTTTCTCTTTCCATGAGTCTAGAGTCCTCAGCTGCTCTATTTCGCCATGTCCTCATCTCCGTCGGGATGACCTTTTAAAGACCCAAATATGCCACCAACTAAGTGGCAACTTTGTGAGGTTGGAGCAATGTTATCCAGGAAACTGTATATATTTCAAACCACATCCAATATATTGTACTATTTCTCCCTTAGTCAAGATTTGTGAGTCCAGGAACCAACGGATGTAAATGGAAGTGGCCCCACTATTACCTCTAGTGACCCATTCAAAAATTTTGTTTCCTGATTCTATGCTCTGTAGGTCTAGAGATCTTAGTTCTAAAGAGAGAAATGCTTTCACCAGGAGACACAACAGGCTCCACTGAACTAGAAGAATGCCACTGGACCACTTTGGGCTCCTCATGCTTCTGTGTCAAGAAGAAGGGAGTTACCATATTGGTTGATGTGATTGATCCTGATTACCAAGGGGGAATAAGATCAAGAGTACTAACAGAAGTAAAGAAGAATATGTCTGGATTACAGGATGTCTCTTAGTTCTACCATGCCCTGTGATTAAAGTCAATGATAAACTGTAGCAACCTAGTTCCAACACAGGACTACTCATGGTCCAGGCCCTTCAGGAATGATCATTTGGGTCACTCCATCAGCAAAGGGAATACGGACTAGGTGGCAGAAGACGGTCTTTCTAAACACCAGAAACGACCAGTTTCAGAAAATTTTAGGACTGTAATTGTTTTGCTTTGTTTGCTTTGTTATATGTGTTTGTATGTCTGTGTATGAGGGGGCTTCAAAAAGTTTGTGGAACAATTCCATTACCTTTTAATTACATTTTTCTACCAGATTTTGAAATTCCTCGCATTTATGTATATGCACTATACTGGTTTTGCTTCTCTAGGGAACTCAGTCGAAGACCCTCATATTTTATTATAAGAATTTTCAAACCTATGGCAAACTTGGAAGAACTGTATAGTGAACACCCACATAGCATATACCCTACTTTCTTGTGTGGGCTCATTCTTTTCATTGTGCAGTTTCTTGTTTGTAATTACATGGTACTTTCCTGTCACTCTTTAAAGCTGTTCTCTGAGCTAGTTGGTGCTTTGAGATGAATTCTTCATCGTATTTTGAGGCATAGCATTTATTTCGGTGCTTTTTCTGTAAAATTCTTAACACACTAATCAACATAGTTTTGGGATACGCTCATCACAATACTTGGTTAGTATTCTGGTTGCACCTTTGAGAAGGTCTGTTACCCTATCTCCCAGCTAACCTTCTTTGAACAGACAACCCTGTGTTCAAGATCTTTTCTCCCATCGCAGGCTTCTCATAAATTCATTCAGTTCTCAGTCACTTATGGAAGGAAATTGGGATAATAGTCCCCAAACTCAAAATGTAAAAATAATCCAGAAATCTTTACAGTTCAAACTTTAACCCTCCAGAAAAAGAAATTCCATTACCAAGCATTAATTCTCAAGCCTTCCTGCTTGTTCTGGTTGAGGTAATACAAATGAAACTAGCAGGGAAAGAGGAAGAAGGGAAGAAAATAGAAAGACTGCCCTTGAGTTATTAGGAATGTTAAAGAGCTATCCACTCCCTTCTTTAGGTTCACATAAAGTTGCAATAACCAGTCACTTACAGTGAGGTGAGACTGAAAGAGATCTCTGGAGATGTCCTGAAATTTGATCAGGAGAATAGTCTCCAAATACCACGTGTACACACTTTTCACATTTCTTTAGTAGAAGGTGTTTCTGTCAACCAGGCAGGTAACTAACTAGCTAGCCAAAGCCACCTTCAGGCAGGGCAGACTGCTGTGGGCATTGTTCTCATGCTCCCGCATCACAATGTGCAGCCTAGCCGCTGACATCAGAGAACACAGGGAAGGAGCAGTCCCAAAGGGCAACCCTGACATTCAGCTCTGTCAGCCTTCTGTGGCACCCACAGGGCTCCAGAGACGTAGTTCTGTTTGGGTGTAGGTTTCTTAGCAGGCATCGTTGGAAACATTTTAGCAATGGTACAGTCATGGAAAAGTTATCATCCACTTTACATTCAGTCTTCTGGAATTCTAATTCCCAGAGACTTAAACACATTTAAGTCGCTTCAACCCTCTGTAAGGAGCTCTGGTAGCGTAGTGGTTACGAATCGGGCTGCAAACCTTAAGGTCAGCGGTTCGAAACTACCAGCTGCTCCGCGGGAGAAAAATGAGGCTTTCTACTCCCGTAAAGATTTACACCCTCGGAAACCCTGTACAGGGTCGCTATGGGTCAGAACCGACTCGACGGCACTTAACAACAACAACAACAACCCTCTGTAAGAAAAAGCTTCAAAAGAATTTGTTAGAAGGCTGGTTACAAAAAGAATTTGTTACATGCTGTAGAGTCAGTACGGACTCATAGCGATCCTGAGTAGGGTTTGTGAGCAGTGACCTCATATATTTATCTTCATACCTGTAACATCTAGTGTATTCTAGACACATGCTGTAGTTGTTGTTGTTAGGTGCCATTGAGTCAGTACCGACTTATAGCGACCCTATCTATGCACAACAGAACGAAACACTGCCTGATCCTGGGCCAACCTCACGATTATTGCCACACTTGAGCCCAGTAATGCTGCCACTTGGCCAATCCATCTCGCTGGGGGTCTTCCTCTTTTTCTCTGACCCTCCACCTTACTGAACATGATATCCCTCTCCAGCGACTGGTCCCTCCTGTGTGGCACTGTGGGCTAATGCACTGGACTGCAAAGTTGATTTGAACCACAAGGTCAGTGGTTCAAGCTCACCAGATGCTTCTTGGAAACCCTATAAAGGGTCTGTATGGGTCGGAACCAACTCAACAGCACTTAACAATGACAGTAACATGCTGTAGTCAACCTTCATTAATTGTTGGATTAATAAATATAAATACACATACATGGTATACTGTCTCTGAGCCCTGCAATGGCTAGGTGTTTGGTAGGTAGGTAGGTAGGTTGATGGTCAAACCCATTAGCTGCTCCGCAGGAGAAACATGTGATAGTCTGCTTTTGTAAAAATGGCAGCCTTGAAAACCCTGTGTTGCTGTTGGTGGCGGTGATATGCCGTGGAGTCGGTTCCCACTCATAGCGACCCTGTATGGGATTTCTGAGGATTGGCTGTTGAGTTAGAACCGCCGACCCTGTGGTTCAAACTGACCTTGCAGTCCACTGTTTATCGTACAGTGCCACACCAGGGCTCCAGGACACTCTATGGAAACTCAGTTCTCTTCTGTCCTACTGGTTGCTGTGAGTTGCACACAGCAGCAGCAGTATAACCTCTCTCTTGAAGAGATGTGATTAGACTGTCTTTACCTTTCTGTCTAGGAGATTCTTCTCTTCCAAACTGCTTCACGTTCATGTTTTAGTCAAGTGCTGCAGGCGCCCACTTGTCTGGCCACCTCCTTGACTGCTTAGTAGGATAAAAAGTCACCAGGGGTATTATTAGCTGACCACCAGTTTACCGTGCTGAATTCACTTGCTGTGGGTCATTATATTACACATTCAGACACTTCTTTTGCTAGGCCTCAGAGAGGGTGCCACTCTCCGAATAAAGATTATCAGTGTTTTTGAGAGGATGATAGCATTTCTCTTGCTTCTAAAAATGGTAACTTCCACTGGCAACAAGGTGTTGGTGACTAGGGAGACCACATACCCTCTCTCACAGGATGTATATTAGGTAGCTTTCCCAGAAGCAGTTGGGGTGTGGATGTGCAGCTTGCCTGTTTCGTGGCAGCAGGCTCTAGTAGTGGCTCTTCACATACAACCCAGTTCGTCTGCCAACAAAGGTAGCCTCTCCCTGTGCAGATTCGGAGGCTTTCCCCTGTTAACTTTGTCTCAGAACCTCTCATCCCATCATGTAAGCCAGGTGCTCTTTCAAATGGGCAAATTCTTCCTCTAGTCATAAGCACCGAGGAGGTTTCTAACTCATTTTTTTATTCAACATATTTATTGCGTGATCACTATTTGCCATGTTCCAGCTCTTCCTGCCTCAAGCCCAGTCCACATTTTTGTGCAATCTGATCTCATCTCTTTAGTACTGATGTGATTTATTCTGAGGTTCCTTGCCGTAATTTTTTTGTTTCATCTTACTTCCTTTTTGTTTGATGTTGTTGCTAAGTGCCATCAAGTTAGTTCTGACTCATAGTGACCCCTGTATTGGGTTTCCCAGGCTGTAAATCCTTGCGGAAGCAGAAAGTCTCATCTTTATCCCAAGGAGTGGCTGGTGGGCTTGGACGATCAACCCTGTGGTTTGCAGTTCAGTGCTTATCCCACAGAGCCACTGCATTCCTCTTTTTTGAGGTGGTGGTTGTTAAGTACAGTCCAAGGAACAGTAGGTGGGTTTGAACCACTGACCTTTTGGTTAGCAGTCCGGGGCTTATTCTACAGCGCCACACCAGAACTTCTCTTTTGAGATTGTTGCTGTTGTTGTTGCCAAGTGCTGTTGAGTCGGTTCTGACTAATAGTGACCCTGTAGGGTTTCCGAGGAGCGGCTGATGAATTTGAACCTTGCCGTTCAAACTAACCTTGTGGTCCAGAGCCACACTGGGACTCCTTATTGAGGTTGTTGCTGTTGTTGTTAAGTACCATGGAGTCAGTTCTAACTCAGCGACTCTGTACAGGGTTTCTGAGGCTGTAAATCTTTACTGGAGCAGAAAGCCTCATCTTTCTCCCACGGAACAGCTGGTAGTTTCGAACTGCAGCCCAATTTGTAACCACTACGTTACCAGAGCTCCTTTTGAGGTTAGTGGTATATTAAAAATGGAAGAAGTACCAAAAAAGTTTATAAGAATCATGGCATTTTAAAGAAAATATTAGTGCTTTTTAGTATGCATAGAGGATAAAACCTTATGCATAACCTTATTTGGAGATGATATCCTAAGCCTGAATTTGAGGTTCTTTGTCGAAGTAAGGTCTGAGATCAATTAGCCCTCAGGAGATGGACCCTGCTAGTTCATGCCTGCCTGGGGTCCTCTCAGCTGCTTAGTCTAAGCTTGAGACATGAAGGTTTCTTGCCAACTTGTGTCTCTGGTTTCCTGGCAACTGCTCTGTGAAGCTAATTCTGTTGGTCAGTTCAGTAATGAGTATGTACTACTTACCGGGCACCATGCCAGGCTGGGGCTGCAAAGATGAACCATTTCTGCCCAGTACCGTCAACTGGGGCAGGGGCTGTGTAAAAAGATTGTTTCAAGGAGAAGCATTGATAAGAGAGAGGAATGCACAGGAACTTGGGGGCACTTCGTCCAATCTGGGGTTTAGGAAAAGCTGACCAGAGGAGTTAGAGCCTAAGTTCAGTTTTGAAAGATTAGCCAGCATGAACCAAACTGATGCATAAAATGCCATGGTTAAAGGGGATAATTGCTAATGGATCCATGATATATAGTAGCAGGGAGAAGACACGAAGTTGGAGGAAGGAGGCGCTGGGGTGTGGAGAGCTTTGGATGTCATAAGTGGGAACTTGGCCGTCTTCTACTGCAGAGGTTTTCTGTGATGAGTCTTGGACTGTCTACATTGACCAACCTGGTAATAACATGAAGGATGGATTTGGGGAGGGCAGTTCTGGAGTCACTGAGACCAAGGCAGTGGCAGTGTGAATGGAAAAGTGGGGTTTAATCTTGAAACTGTGATTAGTCAGTAAAGTTGACAGAATTTGGTGACTAACTGGAAGTGGGGAATGAAAAGTAGGAAACTGTATGAATGGTGATCCCATTAACCAGGAAACAAAACACAAGCAGGAGGGTAGGTGTAGGAGGCAGAGAGAATGCATTCTTTGATTGCAGGAGCCCTTGTCTTGTATGGCATCTTGTATTCAATAGGTATTGAGTAAATAGATTGTTCTTAAACCTTCAGTGGCATCCCTGTGCTCTAAGACTAGGTGACATATATCAGAAATGTATGAGTAAAGCGTTAAATACGGTTCCTTCTTGGCTCCTGTTCTCCACCTATATCTCAAAGGAGTCCCCCTCTGCCTCCTGCCCATTGCTCTGTCTCCTTTGTGATGTTATATTCCTGGAGTCTTTTTCTCCATCTGAAATTCTCTTCTTCCAACTCTTGGCATGTGTGGCTTATTTTTGTTCTCTAGATCTCAGCTAAAATGTCATCCATTTAGAGATCCCTTCCTTGAATGCTCAGTCAGTGGACAAGTGATTATGTCTTAGCAACAAATCCACCAGTGCACACTCTGCACTGTGATGCCGGGACGGGAACTCTGCACACATCTCTCTTTCACCAGCTTGGTTCCTTTTCGGTTCAATATTAGGCTAGAGGGAGTCTGAACAGCAGGAGGAGGGAAGAAGGGAGCATGTTCCTTCTAGTGTGCTTGTTGCTTCTGTCAGTGTCACCCTGGCAGTATCAGTTGGTGTCCATTTTTCCTTTTCTTTTTTGGGTACTCTTGAATCAGCAGCCCCTTAGAGAGTCAAGCCCAACTCCGCAGGCCTCTGAGCATCTAGATTCTGAGTAATCTTCTCTCTCTTCTCTTTACTGCCTCTCTCTCCAGTGGTTGCTACTGTTGATAGTATCTCTGCTATCTCAGTACTTGTTGTTTTCTTTTCTAGGCTTCCAACATCTATTTGACTTATTCCTACACTGCTGCTTTGTTAGTTGCTGTTAAATCAGCTCCAACTCATGGCAACCCCATGGATGTTGTTGCTGCTACGTGCAATCAAGTTGGCTCTAACTCATAGTGACCCTGGATAGGCTTTCTGAGTGACTGGTGGGTTTGAACCAGTGATCTTGTGGTTAACAGTCCAATGCTGATCCTGCAGTGCTTCCCCAGGTCCCAATAACCCCATGGATAGCTGAATAAAATGCCACTTGGTCCTTTGTCATTTTCACGATCTTAGGTAGGTTTAAGTGCATTGTTGCAGCCATCTCATTGAAGGTTTTCCTTGGACATTTACCTAATCTTTTTCAGTGATTGGTTCCCCCTTGATGATGTGTTCAAAGTCATTGCGTGGAAGTCAGATAACATTCTGTGATCCATGCGGTTCTCATTGGTTGATTTTATAAGTCGATCAGTAGGCCTTCCTTACTAGTTCATTTCACTCTTGACTGAAACCTGCCATGATGAGTCTGCCTGCTATTTAAAAAATACTAGTGGCAGAGTTTCCACAACATGACAAACTGACAGATGGGATAGTGGATTCCTAATTAAAATCCCTCTTTTGAAATGCGCTGGACTGCAAGGTAGGCTTGAACCTCGAGGTCAGTGGTTCAAGCTCACCAGCTGCTCCTTGGAAAGGGTCACTATGAGTAGGAACTGACTCAACAGCACTTAACAACAGTAACATTGAAATATTTATGAAGTCCTGGTAGCGTATTGGGTTATGCATTGAGCTGCTAACTGCAAGGCAGCAGTTTGAATCTACCAGCCACTTCTTGGGAGAAAGATGAGGTTTTATTACTGAATTGCTACAGAGATCTACAAGAGAAACTGTCCAGAAAAAATGACCAGAACTGATCAATTCTTTAGCCTTTGGTTCTAGCCCAAGTTATTATATTTTCAAAGTACTGATGAATTCTCTAATAATGTAACTCTTTGTAACAGAAAGTCAAGGGTGATTCTTTTAATAAACAGGTTAGACTGTAATGCATTTTTAAATCTATATCATTAATATACAATGTCATTGTAGTAACAGAAAGAAAGTTTATATATTTTGAATTCATTACTTACATAAATCCCTACTTTCTGAAATCAGGAATGATAATGACTTACTTTGGTTGATTTTCATGATGATCAAGAATTGGTATAGGTTTGATTGACGAAGTTTTGTTACTTAGCAAATCATTTAAAAAAGGAAAGCCACCCCCAAATCCACTGTTGAAACAAAAAAATATCACTTAATAACATTTACTTGGTAAAATTAATCTGCTGAGCTTCCACACAACTACAAATAAGAAACTGAAAATGTCTTCTACAGCCTTTTATTTAAGTACCAACTATTAAAACAAAGAATTGCAGTAAGTCATATATACTTAATTCTTAAATAAGTTTGTCCAGTAAATGCAAAGTGTCCTGGTCTGGCACTGTAGGATAAGGACTGGACAGCAACATCAAGTTGAAACACAAGGTTGGAGGTTCAAATTCACCAGTCGCTCCTCAGAAACCCTATACAGGATCGCTATGAGTGGGAACCGACTCACTGGCACTAAACAACAACAACAAATACAAAGAATCATTTCTTTGGAACTTAACTTTTAACATTTATAGAGTTGTGTGTTAGCCTGTTAATAGCAAGGTCAACAGTTCAAATCCACCAGTCACTCTGTGGGAGAAAGATGAGACTTTCTGCTCCTGTAAAGATTTACAACTTCATAGGACTTTTGGTTTGGCACTGTGGATCAGCACTGGACTGTGAACTATGATATCAGCAGTTAGTTCAAACCCACCAGCTGCTTCTCAGAAACCCTGTATTGTTTTTGTCGAATGCCATTGAGTTGGTTCTGCCCCATAGCGACCCTGCATAGGGTTTCCAAGGAGTGGCTGGTGAGCTAGAACTGCCAACCTTGCAGTTCAAATGGGGTCCTATGAGTTGGAACTGAATTAACAACGACGAGCCCTATACAGGCTCATTATGCACTGAGCTGAGCATATACATCATGTATTTTCTCTTTTCAAAATCAGAAGAATTTATGTCTATTTTCTCCTTCAGGCAAACTGGGCAACCATGGTCCTTAAATCCAGCCTATTTCTCCTCCTTCTCTGCTCCATCTGGCATCTTACTCTTTTACATTCAGTATCCCCACTGCTGTTGTTTCTCCTGTCTCAAAACATGCAAACACAAATCTTCCCTTTATCTTGTTATGGGATCAAACTAGCATCCTGTGTCTTATCTTTCGTTTCTTATGCACAAGTTCTAAACAGATCATACTCATAGCTGTTGTTTTGTAGTCTGACTTTTGCCCTCAGTCCACTACTGGACTTGCAGTGTTATTTTCCACAGATGACCGCTGTCTAATCAGTGTGTCTTTTTTTTTTTTTTTTTTGGTTGTAAAATAATTTACTAAAGGCACTTATTTTTAAACATCAAACTAAATTTGTTACCAATAAAAGTTACATTATTGTAAACTTGACAATTTCAAGTATTATAGGTAACAATACAATTTTTTTCTTAAGTGACAGCTTTCCTATTTACAAGCTCACATCCCTCCCAGCCATTTCAGAGATGCCATTGATACTAATGCTCCCAACAGTTCCTTTGGAAGGGAACTGGAGCTCACAATTTGTTTGAGATCATTACTACTGAAGAAGTCTTAGGAAGTGCCAAAGTTCTCCACTCACAGGGATAAATTCCCACCAAAAAGGTGTGGACACAAAACCCCACAGGTGCTAGCTGAAGGGCCCAAACTCTGTAACAAGTCCAGACATGAATTGCTAAGTTATGCTACTAGCACAGCATCACAGAAAATGGGGAAATAGTCAGAAGGTAGCTAGCTGAACATTGTTGTTGTTGTTGTT
>NW_006408739.1:1200672-1210409 GCF_000296735.1 Chrysochloris asiatica
TAACATGGATGAACCTTAAGGACATTATGTTGAGTGAAATTAGTCAATCACAAAAGGAAAAATACTGCATAGGACCACTACTGTAAAAGTCTAAGAAAAACAACCCATACTATCCCACTAAAGTGGATTCTTAGCAGGCTGCTAGGATGTAGGGGTAGGGTTAAGGGCGGGAGGGGAAGGGGGACTGGGCAGGGAGTAGACACAGGACAGTTTGGGTGGGGGGAACGGGGGCAATATATAAGTAGGGAGAGGGGAACGGAAGAACAAAGCAGACAGGAGAAGAACTAGACAGGTATGAATGAACTAAATGGGACAGAAGTAAAAAAAAGATATAGGCACAGCCTTGGAACAACAGAGCTCTGGGATACAGAGACAGGGATATGGTTGGAATGGGGAAAACGGTGGAATAATGTTAAGATGGTTGGCAGACTTTTGAACCTTGGTTTCCCATACATTATATTATAAAACAGACACTGGAACCTTGGTTTCCCATACATTATATTATAAAACAGACACTGGAGGGAGAGAGAAAGGAATAGCCAGAGATGTCACCATAAAAAGCTTGTAAGTCGGTCTTCTGCCTATAACTGATTGGAATACCTAAATGGAACTACAATGTATCCAGTGAAGGAGGCTTCCTGAAGAGCCTTGGCAGTACAGAAGAATATAGATAGAAGCCTAACCACATCCAGACCTTCAGAGATGGGAAACTTTCCTCTCGAAATGGCAAGCAGACCAGCCTGGAGCAGCTCGAAAACCAAAAGACACGTCTTGAAAGAAAGACCTACTGAAAAAATACAGAACAGTAAGGGCAGTCCGACTGCTACCACAAGAACAACAAAGTTGCTAGCCTAGGAGACATCAAGGCAAGTGACTGGGTCCTCTCAGTGCAAATCCTCTCCCAAGACTAAGACGCAATGGAAATACACTCTCTGGCAACCACGCATGTCACCTATAAAGAGAAGTGACCGAAAAACATCAATGAAGCGGCGAACTAAGCCCTGCATCATTCTGCAGACTACTGCGAACCCAGGTGGAGAATCGGTTGGTCAGCAGCGAGGCAGGACCAAGGGACCCTTGGGCTCAGAGTCAGTGACACAACCACAGAGGACTAGAGTGGAGAGCAAAGAGACCAGCTGGTAAGAAGAGGGCAGACAGACGCAAGAATACCCACACTTGCGGATAATACCCACATGACCTGGCTTCAATGACTGGATGAACAGAACTCAACCCGAGGAAGAAAGAAAATTAAAAAAAAAGAAAGTGTCATCTGATACAACTTGATGAACTGGACCTACACCTGTAACTGCAGTAGTTCAAAAGAGGAAACAATTCCCAGCTCCAAGAATTATCCCACCCCCTTCACACAAAGAGTGGAAAGGTATGGGCAACTTGAACATTGGCTACCCAAAATGGGGGGAGGGATGCAAAGGTAAGAAGTGACTGGCTTATAAGCTTTCAAGAGGGAACCTAGAGCCACAGGGCGGGGAGGATAGTGGAGTCTCCAGTGAATAGTACCCACCCTGTCTAGGAAAGGCTGATGAAAAGACATGCAGACGGGTCTCATGTGATACAATGGAGAAAATTGTTACCAAGACTGATTGTGAGGACTGAAAATGTAAAGGCGGATATTTTATAGCAAGTAGGGGAGTGACTAACCTTTCAGTCTAGGAGCGGAGGGCTCTGGGACCATCAACGGAGAAGAATGGAGAGAGGGACCCCACCCAGAGAAGCAGTGAGGCCTGAGATGGAGGCAAAGAAGATGACATGAAGAGATGGAGTGCCTGGGGAGTTGAGACTCAGAAAGGGAAAGGGGCTGTGTGCTGAGGACTGTGTGTGGGGGTGGGGGGGGTAGGAGACATACCTTTTCGTTGGGGGATGATGCATGGACAGGATGGTAACTAAGGCAATGAAACGATGTATGATAGAATGAATGTAAAACTGGTGTTCCCCCATGTAAACTATCATTCAATACACAATAAAACAGTAAAACAAAAAAAACAAAAGAACAAAACTAAATAGCATCCCAGAGGCAAGAATATGTTTGTGCTAAAGCATACAAAGTAAGGCTTTACCTTGGTACATAACAAGCTTTGAAATTACATTGGCACACTCCCAACAAATCATTTTCATATAAGAATTCAAGCTATTTTAAAGAATTGGTAGTGGGGTTCAATTCAAACAGTATTATACATCTTACATTCTACTTAGTCACTGAGCTCCTAGGAACATCACTGTCACCTCACTTCCTGAGATTACCACCCATGATGATATGAATACAAGCCAATCAAGGGGATGCAGTTTGTTAGAGAATTTTGTTTACTTAATGAAAAACTCAATTTAGCTTTACTAACCATAACAAGATCCTAACATGAGATGTTTCCCTGATTTTCCTTGTTTTTGTGGCTTTAAATGCCCTTTTGGTCTTTTGACTAAGCTGAATGTTTCCCAATAAAAACTACCATGGACAAAGGATCCACACATTCCCATTTACTAAATCAAGATTTCAAGTAGGACAAATGTTCCTAGAAGTCATATTCTCAACTACGGGATCTTTCTAATGTCAGAAGGTAGGGAAAGACAACAGACTAACATGGTCCTATACAGAAAACAAAATATTCTTAAAAGGTGTACATTCTTGACAAAAAATTAGTCTCACACTTTATGTATTTGTACATTTTGTTTCAGCCACATGTCAGTGTGTTTCAGTGTAGAAGTCTAAATCCAGACAAAAGGTTCTACATTTTCCTACATTAAGTTTAGCTTATTTCCTGTTCAGAATTATAACCACAGACATTGAAATGTAGCTCTCAGATCTGAAAATGTCTTTATTTTTTAGAAAATGGATTTCAGGAAGGTTATAAAGCAATACCAGAGGCTACAGGTGCAGAATTGGTTGTAGTCATTCAAAGCATCCAAGTAGGAATATAGTATCTGAAAAGCATCTTGTAAGTGTTCCAAACAAAATGTGTAACTCATTCCTAACTAATTTGAGCTTTGTAGCATTTTCCTAGTTGGGGTAGAAAAAGTTAACATTTCTGAAAGTCCTGAAAAGTTTTTCCTTGGTTAACTACATTAGAAGATTTGCCTTTGATCATATTCCTTATTAAACATGGATAAAATTATTACATAGGTCCACTGTTAAAAGACAATAAGTTTCACATTAAATCTGATAAAATGTATTCCAGCAAAGCTTAGAAAATAAAGGTGTTGAGGTGGCTTCTGAACTAAGTTTAATGAATCTCCTCTGCTGCCTACTTCTTTACATGTTGGATGCAACAGTATGTTATGTTCAAATTGCACTGTTCAATTGTGACTTTAATGTCACATAATGGTGGATACGGATCTACAATGCCCAAGTCACACAGATTCTTCAGAGCCATCAAGTATTTACTTCCTCCCAAGCGAGCCAGCCATCTGTGGCGGAAGGCGAGGGTGCCAAAGTTTTCATTAATGACATTCAGCAAGTTTCCCGCCCCCCGCCCCTTGGGAGCCTTATTGACACATGTCCAACGTCAAATTTTTTCATGTAATGGGAGCATTCCATATCAGCATAAACCACACCTTTTCCTGCGCTACCAAAACTTTCAATGGCATACACTTCTCCTTCCTGCATTCTTGTTGCCTCGCCTCCTTTCACAATGGGCACTGTTTTCCCCTCATGTGTTCCATATGACCCGGTTGAATGTACATTTAGATTACGGATTGGTTTCACTTGATATGTCTTCCCATATATTTCAACTTCATAGGATTCCATAACTTCTTGTATAGCCTCACCAACGTCACACAGATGAACATCAATTCCAGCACACTTTATTCCAGCGTTAGTGGCATCTTTTACAGCTTTTAACAATGTATCTTATTTGGGATTAAAAATTACTGTAAAAGCACAATCAATAATCCTACCACTTACATGTGTTCCAAAGCCTATCTTACAGATGTCATTATAATGTAACACTGTTGTGTGACCGTCATTGGGAGTATAGAGGGCCACACAGTTATTGAGAGAACACCCAGTAGGAAACGCCAGACCTGCGTTCAAGCCATTCTCTTTGATTAGTTTGCATGAACAGTCTTCCAACTTTTCACGTATTTCTATCATTGTCATCACAGGCTTGATCCAGCTCATAACGTATTTCCTAACTTGTCGATGTGCTTCTGTAGCTTCTCGAAAACCATTCCAACTCTCTTCACTGGCTTGATGTAATGCTTTCTTTTCTTCACTTGTAGTTCTCCCAGCAGCTGCTCGCCCATCTTGTGTGAGTGGATACTCGCACTCAGTCCTTTGGGAAATACACCATTAGGAAACAGGTTACATATTGGAACTGAGGGAGGATCTGTTTGAACTTTTGGTGATTCCTTCTTCTTATTGCCAGTTGCTCCATCTCCATCTTCATCATCATCACCTCTTTCTTTCTTTTCTAGCACTTGTCTTTCCAATTGTCTTGCTACCTCATCAACTGAGTGAGGCTCCTGATTATCAGTTTCTTGTTGTCCTGCAGCTGATGCTTTACTCTTCTTCTTGTCTTTTTTCCTTGGCTGCCTCCTCATTTGTAGAGGCAGCTTCCTTCTCCCTGTCACCATTCAAGTGACCCCTGGAGGTCACTGCCTCTGCCACACCTCTATGTTGCCTGAGAGAATGCGAGAGAGTGAGCTTAGATTTTGAGCCTTCATCTTTCTGCCATTTCTTTTGCATTTGACAGATGATTATTTTTCTTTCTCCAAACCTTTTCTCCTTGTTTTTTTTTTTTTAGAATTATTTTATTAAATCATAAATGTACAACAGCTTAACTCTACACACACACATAAATATTTTAAAGGAAAATGTTATATCTTATTACACCATGATCCTGGCTAATATCTTTTTTAAAATTTGAGGAAAATCTTCAAAAAATGTTTCACATGTCACTTGAAGCTTACAAATTTAACACTGTCAAAGAAGGAATGCGTCTACACTCTTACAAAGACTCTAGAAGGAAACAACAATTAAAACGCTAAGACACTATCTCAAAGCATTTTTGTTTACAACCCTTCCTCCACAGTAAGGTTGTTGTTGTTAAGTGCCGTCGAGTCTATTCCGACTCATAGCGACCAAGGAGCGACTGGTGAGCTTGAACCATTGGCTTTGCAGTTCAAATGACTTTGCAGTCTGATGCATTAGCCCATAGCGCCACACCAGGACTCCACAGTCAGGCAATGGTACTGAATAATCCAATAAACTGGATTCTATGAAGAAAAACATGGTGTCAGGATTGGAGGAAGACTCATTAACAACCTGCAGTATGCAGATGATACAACCTTGCTTGCTGAAAGTGAAGAGGACTTGTAACATTTACTGATGAAGATCAAGGAACACAGCCTTCGGTATGGATTGCATCTCAATGTCAAGAAAACAAAAAACCTCACCACTGGACCAATAAACAACATTCTTATCAACAGAGAAAAGATTGAAGTTGTCAAGGACTTCATTCTCTTGGATCAACTATCAACATTCACAGAAGTAGCAGTCAAGAGATCAGACGATGTATTGCATTAGGCAAATCTGCTGCACAGGAACTTTTTAAAGTATTGAAGAGAAAATATATCACCTTGAGGACTAAGGTGCGCCTGCCCCAAGTCATGGTATTTTCAATAACCTCATATGGATGTGAAAGCTGGACGGTGAATAAGGAAGATCATAGAAGAATTGATGCCTTTGAGTTGTGGTGTTGGAGGAGAATACTGAAAGTGCCATGGACTGCCAAAAGAACCAATAGATCTGTTTTGAAAGAAGTGCAGCCAGAGTGCTCCTTGGAGGTCAGGATGGCTAAGCTTCGTCTTTCATACTTTGGACACATTGTCCGGAGAGAACAGTCACTGGAAAAGGATGTCATGCTGGGTAAGATGGAGGGTCAGAGCAAAAGAGGAAGACCCCCAACGAGATGTATCGGCCAGGTGGCATCATTGATGGCATCAAGTGTGGCGGCGGTAGTGAGGTTGGCCCAGAATCGGACATTGTTTCATTCTGCTGTACATGGGGTCACTATGAGTCGGTTCCGACTCGATGGCACCTGACAACAACAACAATCTAATACAGTCACAAAGTGACTCTCTGCTCCGGTGTCTTCTGCCACATCACTGCATATTTACGCATGACTGAGATAAGAGTTTCTTTAACACTGTTATTTCCATAACCTGAAGCTGTTTTGTTACCTCTGGGTTCTCATCCTCTCCTATACATACAGCGAAGTCCGTGACAAATAGGAAGCAGCTAAACAGCGACTCATCTCTCCCTAACCCCTTCTTCCTTCACTGCCGCCTGGACCAGTTTCCTCCACATATGGCCCAGCCTTGTTCCTGCTACCACCAAAGTTTTCATTCTTTATTGGACCACCATTAGAAAGTTGCTGGCTATAATTTCCATAATCATTGTAATTTCCACTTCCATCATTTCCTCCAAGCCCTCCTCCATACCCATTATTGTTGTTGTTAAATGCCATCGAGTCGGTTCTGACCCATAGCGACTCTGTTTAGGGTTTCTGAGGAGCGGCTGGTGAGCTTGAATTGTCGACATAGCGGTTCAAACCGACTTTGCAGTACCTCGCATTAACCCACAGCACCACACCAAGACTCCAGCCATCCCCAAATCCATGACCACTTCCACATCCATCAGATCCTCCTCTAAAGTCACTTCCTGGTTCTGGTCCAAAGTTTCATTCACTACCAAGTGAACCCCCAAAACCAAAGTTGCCTCCTCTTCCGCTTCTAGAACTTTGGACCTCCTGCATTTCTTGTCTAGATAAAGCCATTCTTACTTTTGCGTTATGACCATTAATAGTGTGGTGTTTCTGCAATATAATTTTATCCACAGGATTCTGGTCATGAAAAGTAACAGAGCCAAAGTTTCTTTTCTTTCCAGACAAACACTCATCAGTAGTAATGATATCAAAGCTATCAATTGTTCTATGTTTTAAGTCCTCTCTAAGGTGATGCTCCTCAGTGTCTTCTTTAATTCCACCTACAAACAGCTTCTTCACTTACATGAGCCACCGGTTTTCCAGAGTCCTTTCTTGCTACAGCACATTTTGGCTCAACCACTTGTCCATCAATTGAGTGGAGTCTTGCAGCCACAGCAGCATCAACTTCAGCTATGGGCGAAAAGATTACAAAACCAAATTCTCTTGATCTTTTGCTTGCAGGATTCCTCATTACCACGCAGTCTGTATAAGCTTTCCGCATTGTTCGTAGTAGTTCCTCAAACTTTCTTCTGTGGTTTCAAAGCTTAAGCCACCAATAAATAGTTACAAAAGTGTTCTTTTCTCTCTCGGAGCGAGAGGAGAGAGTCCATCGTGGACGAAGGCGAAGCGGCCTCGTGGTGGCGCTGTGGAGAGAACTGTCGAGGCGGAGAAACGCCGCCGGGCGCAGCTCTGCATGCCACCCCGCACAGTGTAGACCGTAGACCGCCAGAGCCCCTGGCGCGCTCTCAGCCTCCGAGGAGTTAGGAACATGACATTTCTCGATTTCCTCTCCCGCACGAAATGCCCTTTCCTTCCATTCCATCCCCTTTCCTCCAGTTGTTGTTGTTGTTGTTAAGTGCCATCGAGTCGGGTCCGACCCATAGCGACCCTGTACAGGGTTTCCGAGGGTGTAAATCTTTACGGGAGTAGAAAGCCTCATCTTTCTCCCGCGGAGCGGCTGGTAGTTTCCTCCAGTGCACCCATATAAATTGTTCTCCCAGACCCTGGCGTCTTCTCTTGGCAAGCCCTTCCTTGTGATTCTTTTCCATCAAACCTTACCTATCAAATACTACATTCACACTGGACTATCCCCCAGGCTGTGGCAGTCAATAGCTCTGTTATGACCTCTTTACTGTACTTTCAAGAGCCAACAGAACATGTACTCCCTCCGGCAGTACAAGTATTGACAAACACAACACTTACAAACTAGTCAACTCGTCCACAAAATCCGTTTTACTCTCTTTCTTTTATTAATGGTTTAACATGTAGTCAGTCAAGATTGGAAACTTTCATAACTTACTCCTTTAAGTTCCTTTCCAAAACCTTGAAACCATTCATAAAATCCTTTCCAGTGTTCATCTCCAGAGCAGTATTTCTCAGTTTCTGACCTTCCCACCCCACTCATCTCCACCACCTTGGTTCAGGCCGCTATTGGCCTTCACCTACACTACCATGATCACTTCGGAATAGGTCCCTCTCAGTACAATCTATGCTACCCAAAGTTGTCACAGCATTTTCCCTAAAAGAATAGATCTGATATCACACTTCCCTGATCTAGAATCACTAATTGTTGTGTTGCTTCTAGAATAAATCCTGGCCCCTTAATCTAGTATTCAGGAACTTCATAGTTTGAGTCCATGACTACAAGCTTCTTAATCTTTTTGTACCTCATCTGTAATAATAAAAATAATAATCCTATGTTGTATTATAAAACGAAACATTTGAAAAGTGCTTACAGCAGTGTCTAGTATTTCATAAATACCGTTGTTGTTAGGTGCTATTGAACCAATTTTGACTCCTAGTTACCTGATGTACAATGGAACAAAACACTTCACAGTTGGTCCTATCCTGAGTTTATTGTTGCAGCCATTGTGTTGATCCATCTCATTGAGGGTCTTCCTCTTTTCACTGTCCCTCTACTCTACCAAGCACAAGGTCCTTTTCCAGGGACTGGTCCTTCCTGATAACATGTCTAAAGTACAGGAGATGAAGTCTCACCTTCCTTGCTTCAAAGGATCATTCTAGCTGTTCTTCCAAGATAGATTTGTTCATTCTTCTGGCAGTCCATGGTATATACAATATTTTCACCAACACCGTAATTTAAATAATCAAATCTTCTCCAGTCTTCCTTATTCATTGTTCAGCTTCCACATGCATATGAAATGAATGTAAATATCATGACTTGGGTCAGGTGCAGCTTAATCCTTAAAGTGACATCTTGTATCTTTAACACTAAAGATCTTGTGCAGCAGATTTACCCAGAGTACTATGTCGTTGGAGTTCTTGACTGCTACTTTGTGGGTGTTGATTTGGGATCCAAGTAAAACCAAGTCCTTGACAACTTCAATCCTTTCTCCATCATGATGTTACATATTGGTCCAGTTGTGAGGATTTCTGTTTTCTTTATGATGAGGTTTAAACCATACTGAGAGCTATAGTCGTTGATCTTCATTAAGTGTATCAGATCTTCTTCACTTTCAGCAGGCAAGATTGTATCATCTGCATATCACAAATAGTTAAGTCTTTCTCTAATTCCAATGTGGAACCTGTACATAGATCAAGAAGCAGTTGCATGAGTAGATATATGCACACCAATGTTCATAGCAGCACTATTTACAATAGCAAAAAGATGGAGACAGCCTAAGTGCTCATCAATGGAAGAATGGATAAACAAACTGTGGTACATACACACAAGGGAATGTTATGCTACCTTGAAGAATAACAAGGAAGCTGAAAACCACCGCATAACATAGGGGAACCTTTAGGACATTATGCTGAGTGAAATTAGTCAGTTACAAAAGGACAAATATTGCATAAGACCATTATTGTAAAAGCTTAAGAAATGATACCCATACTAAAAGGGGGGAAATTTTTCTTTGTTGGTTACTGGTGGAGTTGGAGTAGGGGGTTTGGGGAAGGTGGAGGGAGGCGAGAGTAGAGTACAGGGTCAGGGACAGACACATCATAGTTCAGGTGTTGGGGAGGGCAATACACAAGAAGGGCACTGGGCAAGTTGTAGAA
>NW_006408739.1:1212041-1226652 GCF_000296735.1 Chrysochloris asiatica
CACTGTTGGTCGTTTTGATGTAACTTAGGATTTAATTTTCGGCCTATTTCCTCTTTTGTCTGCTTGTCCGGCTCCACAATCCCCGTTCAGGCTTTTTTTTCTAGTTGGAAACAGTTCAGGTTCGGCTGTGGCTGTTTGGTTTTAATTGGAAACTATCTCTTTAAATTGCGAGGAGATCTGTGCGCATGCATAGTAGAACCCTCTGAGGGTGGGGCTGGGGTGCCCACTAGCTCAGGCCCTCCTATGGTCACCAGAATGGAGGTGCACAGACAGCAAGGGACCAATGTACTGCTACCGAAAGAAAGGATGTCCACACCTTTATCTCAGCGGTTCTGCTAGGTGTCTGTGGCCGTTCCGATCCTTTCCCCGCATGGTCTTATCCAAGATGATGGCTCCTGGAGCAGGTGAGCATCCCGGACTAGAAAGCAATAGATTTCTTGCTTCTGCCACAAATTCCCCCAGTTGTGAGCTTTCCAACCTTCTAAGTATTCCTTTATATGTGGTTCAGAGTTCTGGGACCATCCCCTGAGCCTGCTTGGTCGGGTATTCTGTGTTGTTGTTGGCGGAGCTCTTTGCTCTTTTATGGCCTCTTAAATAACAATTTAGTTGATTTTTTTTGCTTTTGTTTTTAAATCAAAGTCCTCGAAATTTGCTTGTTGTAACTCAGAAAGTGCAGATCAATAGTAGGTTCTCTCCTAGTTTCTAATCTGTGTTTTCTGGATCCCAATGCTATTTTCTCCAATACTATGGTAAAATAGGAGGCGTGGTGTGGCGCTGTGGGCCAATGTGTCAGATTGTAAAGTCATTTGAACTGCAAGGTCAGTGGTTCAAGCTCACCAGCTGCTCCTTGGAAACACCATTCAGGGTCGCTATGGGTCGGAATCAACGGCACTTAACAACAACAACAAAATGGTAAAATAAAGAGTTACACAACATTTTAAATCACTTTTATGCCATTTAACCTTGCGAGATCATCTTAACTAGTCCTCTTACCCAGACATGCCATCAGAATGGTGTAACAGTCTTCCCCTTTTTAATAACAAGGCCAACAAAATACATTTTTAAATAATGATCAAGGATTTTTTTATTCATTAAGTTTCAGTATCATTACAGAAAATGTTATGGTACAGAGTAGTGTATCATTATTTTTTCTTTGCTCTTAATTTCCACATGAATGCTGGTAACACTAATATCTGTACAAGATCAGTCTTTGATTTTATTTTTTTGTTCTGTACAATTTTGAATGTATTGGTTAAAAAGGCTGTCAGCACTTAAGGAAGCAGTTTGTCCCCCAGTTTGTTTGTTCAAATAAAAGGTATCCAGTTACTGCTCAAGAGTACTGTGCCATGAGGCTGCTGGGGTAAGAGGCCTCCCTGGATGCTCTGCAAGGGATGGTGCTCCGTGAGGGGGGACAGGCCTCCCCCAGCCACTCTCCTTTTGGCACTGTGCACATAAACACGAGAGACATGATAAAGAACAAGCAAAGGCTCTCCTAAAGCGGTTATGAAGCATACTAAGAAGGGAAATCCAAGTGTTGCCTACGCTAGTATAAATAAGCAGACAGCCTTGATTTAAGAGCATAAGTAGTTGTATTTTAAAGATGAGAAAAACACAAGTTCTGCAGGCACCTACTGCTGTCTACTAAAAGCTATCGCTATCAGACCTAGCATTGAACACACAAAGCAATTTGCAAGAAAGGAAAAATTTGCTTTGATATAATCAGAATAGAGTTGTTTGTTAAGATTTATCTTTAGGTGTATTTTTCTTTAAAAGGTATTTAAATTCATTTGAAATATAGTTCAAGATGTTGACTATACAGATCAACTTTTATCCAAATCAGAAAAACTAGCTGTGCCCTTGCATATTACAGGATACAGTCAATGATATGTGGCCATGCATTGAAGCTTCCTTCTGTGGGTGATCATCATAGCCGCCCGATGACCATGACGTCCACCACCTCGCCCTTGTGTAGCTCCACGTACTGCTCTGTCTTTGGAGGTAGCATCAACAACCCGTTGGCACTGCGCATACTCATCAAACGGCTGCTCATTTGATTACCTAGGAAGAGACACACTCATTACACCAGCATAAGCACCAATAGATATATTTGGAGTCCTTGAGGTTCTTTTCAAAAGAAAAACTGGCCACAGAAACATAGACCTTTGAGAGGCAGAAAGATGATCCTACTTTCCAACAACTTTTTCAGGTAGTCATACAGCTGTCTCTTACTACCTTCTTACACTTTAGAAATAAGCATTAGAGATTTATTGTTTGAAAGAATAAAAGCAGGATTTTATGACATTATACAAGAAGCCACGGCTTTCTCCATTCAAGTAGAAAATTATGTTTAAAAAGACTTTTAAGATCTGTTCAAATAATAGTGATGATAACAGCAACAATTACAATTTACTTAGTATTTACTAAGTGCCAGATATGATAAAAGGCACTTTACTTAATGATCTTATTTGATTTTTACAAGACTCAAAAGACTTTAAGCAACTTGTCTATGGTCCTAGTAACTACTTAGTAGCCAATTTGAATCCAAGTCTCATGGCTGGCAAAGCCCATGTACTTAGTCACTATGTTAGTTACTGTTGGCACTTTAACAAAGGCTCTTTGCTAAAAAGTCATGTGAGTTTTCAAACGGAGCCCCAAAGGTAGATAATATGTGGCTCCAGAAG
The DNA here is from genome assembly GCF_000296735.1 of Chrysochloris asiatica. NCBI lineage: Eukaryota > Metazoa > Chordata > Mammalia > Afrosoricida > Chrysochloridae > Chrysochloris > Chrysochloris asiatica. The sequence continues at coordinate 1,214,723 of NW_006408739.1, forward strand.
TTGGGGGTTAAAGTTTAAAAGCGGTAGGAATGTTAGAATGCTATATAATTTTTGAATATTTTATTATTTGTATTTTTTTTTATTGTTCAATTACAGGTATGGTGCTGTAGGATAAACACTGGACCACAAGGTTGGTTTGAACCACAAGGTCAGTGGTTCAAACTCACCAGCCGCCCCTCAGAAACCCTATACACGGTCACTATGAGTCGGAACTGACTCGACGGCAATTAATGACAAGAAATACAACAAAGCATTTACCATTTCTCGATTTTTACCTGTATAATTCAGTTAATTATATTGATCTTGTTATTGCTATTGACTCCTCTGCCCTTAAATTTTGCCAATATCTAGGGCAGAGGAGAGGACACAGAGAGTCAAATTATATGTGTAATTGGGTTTTTATCTCACAGCTCAGGGCCATAGAGCCCTCTTTTCCCTACAAAGTATGCTCAGAATTCACTGTTTGAATACTCCTCTATATATCTTATAGAAGCTGTGCAATTGTCTTCCATGGGTTTACATTTGTAATTTCAAATGCCTATCTAGAAAATATAGCTCAATGAAATAACTAAACTTTGGTTTAATTCGTTTTTATTCTTGTCTTATAGATGCTGTACTGTTTAGAAATAGTTTAACTCATCTAATCTAAAAGAAACAAGTATAAGTTAAAAATCAGGTATGCATAAGGAGGGCAATTATACCTAAGTTTGCACTTTAACAGGATGGGTGCACAGGATACTTGCAGGTGTGAATGACTAACCTGTACTCTGTGCCCAAGGCAGTGGTTCTTGGTGATGCCAAGTCAGTATACACCGATGGTACTCTGGGCGAGGATCCAGTTTCACATCACATGATAACTACAGAATAAAGAGAAAAGGAGCTTGGTCACTTGATCACCTCTCAAAACTTCAGGGTGGTGGAGGTTGTGCAAGCAATAGAGAGGATGTGGGAAATATCTGCTGTGCCCACCACAGCCACCTGACGTTCTTAACAGAGGAAGTCGAGAATGCTCCTTAGAAGCCTGGATGGAAAGACTTTGTCTCTCATACTTTGGACATATTATCAGGAGGGATCAGTTCCTAGAGAAGGACATAAAGCTTGGTAAAGAGGAGGGTCAGCAAAAAAGAGGAAGCCCACTCCTCACCCCCCAATGATATGGATTGGCACAGTGGCTGCAGCAGAGGACTCAAGTTTAACAACAATTCTGAGGATGGCAAAGAACTGGGCAGTGTTTCGTTCTGCTATGGATAAGGTCGCTATGAGTCGGAACTGCCTCAATGGCACCTAACAACAACAACAAGGTATTAAACTGTTTTATCTGGAGGAAAAGCAAAAGCTAAGAAGCTGGTGTTCATGATGAAGAAAAGGGCAGATAAAAAGAATACAGTCTACTGTTGAGGTTTACTTGTATGAGTTTAATGAATACAATGAATTGAGAAATCAAAGCAGGTATACTACCACTGAAAATAAAGGTCTAACATCTTTAATTTATTTATAAGTTTATAAATTATTTATACTTTTTATAAATATATTTTACCATAAGCATTTACATAAGTGTTTATACCACCACTTGTCTGTTAGTTTGCTGTTTGCATGTCGCTGTGATGCTGGAAACTATGCCATTGGTATATAGAGGTGGACCATTTCTGAATGTCTAAACAATGAAAACCTTACAAATAGCAGTGAAAAACTGTCAGATATTACCAGAATATTGAATACTGAAACATGATGAGTGGCACCAGAATGTAGTAAGATCCAGTAACAGAACATGAACCCCTTAGGCTGGAAGGCACTCAAAACCTAACTGGGGAAGAGCAGCCTCCTGAAAATCCAGTTAACTGGGATGACAAGAATGGAATAAAGCTTTGGGGACCTTCACGGGCTGATGGGGCACAGCTCAAAATGAGGAGAAACAGCTATTAATAAATGGAACATGAAATGCATGAAATATGAATCTAGGAAAATTGAAGTTGTCAGAAATGAACAGGAATGTATAAAGTTCAATATCCTAGACATCATTGAGCTGAAATGGACTGGTACTGTCCATACTGAATCTGACAAACATATGGTTTACTATGCTGGGAATGACAAATTGAAGAGGAATGACATCACATTCATCATCAAAAAGAGCATTTTAAGATCTATCTTGAAGTATAATGCTATCTGATAGGATTAATTACCACTATTATTCAAATTTATGCACCAACCACTAAACCCAGTGATGATGAAATTAAAGAATTCTATCAATTTCTTCAGTAGGAAACTGATCAAATATGCAATCAACATGTACTGATAATTACTGGCCAAACATATCATTTTGGTTTAGTCACATCATGAAAAGAGCTCTTGATGACTTTCCTACGCAATGACAAAGAACAAAGAGATCCTTGACTTCTGCATAGCAACTTCAGTTCATATATACGATCTCACAGAAAGACAAACTGATGTTGACGTCTTTGGTGTGCATGTCATTAAATTCATTCTGGTATTTGAATAAGCTAAAGTGACAATGTGCTAGTAGCAGGAACCTAAGAGGTATTTCTTGAACATGTTTGTTGTTAAGTGCCGTTGAGTTGGTTCCGACTCATAGCAACCCTGTATAGGGTTCCCGAAGAACAGATGGTAGGTTTGAACCACTGTGGTTCAAATCTACCTGTGGTCCAGTGCATTATCCTACAGTACCACACTAGGACTCCTGAACATGTTTGTTGTTGTTAAGTGACATCTAGTCAGTTCCGACCCATAGCAACCCTGTAGAGGGTTTCCAAGGATGACTGGTGAGCCTGAACTACCAGGCTTACAGTTCAAACCGACTTTGCAGTCTAGCGCATTAACCCACAGTGCCTAGTTCAAGGGTTGGTTCATTATTAGGAAAAATAAGACTGATCCAGTAAAAGAGAATCAGTATTTTCCATCAGCACAATGATCACTTAAGTTAGATATCTTACAATGTCAAGAAATTCTTTATTCAACGAAAAAAAAAAAAAAGGTGTTGCTTAGATAAAAAAAAACAAAAACAAAAACAAAAAACTGTAGTTAAAATTTGAATATCCTGGAAATTCTGACTGAAGTAACAACTATCTCCAATCTATTCTAGTTACAATGTCATTAAACATTGCATATACTCTGACAAACCATGCTTTTCCTCTGGAATGCAGAATACAACTCTCTTACTTGATACTGCTTTTGCTTACACCCTATTTTGTATATACTGATGGGGTAGTTTAAAAGACAAATCCATTGCCATTGAATTGGTTCTGACTCATAGCTACCCTATTGGACAGAGTAGGATTACTCCGCTAGGGTTTCCAAGGCAGTAATCTTTATGAAGGGTAGTGCAGTAGCTCCACTGGATAAGCACAGGACTTCAAACCACAAGGTCAGAAAGATGAGGCTTTCTGCTCCCACAAAGACTTAAAGCCTTTGAAACCCTATACAGGTTTGCTATGAGTCGGAAATGAAACGACAGCACTCAACAACAACTAATAATCTTCATGAAAGCAGATGGCTACAATTTTCTCCCATGCAGCAGCTGGGGGGTTTGAACTGTCAAGCTTTCAGTTAGCAGCTGAGTGCTTCCCTACTGTGCCCCAAAGGCTCCTTACTGAAGGAATGACTTGGCATTATACCTAAATTATTTGGTGTTTCTCTGACGGTAAAGATCTCTTTCTCTGTCTGTTTCTCTGTCTGGGGTTTTTTTCCAGTATGAAGGAAATGACAAGAGCATCGATTGGTTTATGGTAGTGCAGTGGAACAAGTACTAGATTAAGAATCAGTCACCTAGGTTCTATTTCCAGCTTTACTGCTAACTTTGTTGTTGTTGTTGTTAATTGCCACAAAGTCAGTTCAACCTCATAATGACCCTGGATAGGGTTTCCGAGGAGTGGCTGATGGGTTTGAACTGCTGACCTTGTGGTTAGCAGTCCATGCATATCTTACAGCGCCACACCAGGGCACCTTACTGCTAACTGGTTGCACTGTATCAGCTAGTTGCTTTCCTTTCCTATGCCTACTCAGCTACAAAATGGGGCTCTACGACACACTGGCTAAAGTACCTTCAAGCTTTATGATTCTAAATGATTATTTTTCAGTCAATTTAAAAGTAGAAATTTATTTTGTTTTGAAGCAAGGTATTCATGTATATTTAAGAAACCAGACTCAGTTGCATGAAATTGAAGTGACTAATATTGTTTTTTCATAGTTTCTTTACAAACAGCTGTTCCTTTTACAGTAAGAGGTGAAACTAATTAGATTTTCATAGTGTTCTACTGAAAAAGAGAACAGTGTATTAGTTAACATATTTATCTCTACAGACAATTACAGCTCTGGTATTTTAGATCACTTAGCTTAAAGACATACATAATTACTACGAGTCTCAAAATGAACCACAGGTACACAAAGACAGGCAGGTTTTGGTGAAATGGCACTTTTGATGACTTTTTCTATTCATTCAAATTTGGGGAGTCATAGTGGGCTAGGACTGTTTCCTTTGCCTGGCACACCATAGTCCCCAAGAGGAAAAACTGTATTATGGTCCTGGTGTGTCACTGTAGGGTAAGCACTAGCTTGCTAACCTCAAGGTTGGCAGATCAAACCCATCAGCTACTCCTTGGAAACCCTGTACAGGGTCGCTGTGAGTTGGAACTGACTTGATGGCACCAAGCAACAGCAACATGGCCTACACATAAATACCTAAGGGAGAAGGGTCAGGAAAAAAGGAGAATATTGTCCTTCTTTGTCCCGCTCAACTTGTAGAAATGTGACCTCAGAGGATTCTCAAATGGAGTAATCAATGAATTGCAAATATCATGTAATAATGTTACCACACAACGATTTAAATGGTATAGAAGTGCACCCTTCTCAGGGATGTTGATTAAGGCGTCACAGGAGAGTTGATGCTTGAGTCTTATAGGATGAGTAGGGAGTTTCTCGACAGAGAAAGGAAGTGTTGGAGTGAGAAGAAGGAGAAGAAGCACAGGTAGGCAGGGATCCTCATGTCCATTCTGGACCATATGAGCAGATATGGTCAGAGTACAGGATGGGAAGCAGATGAAACTGGAGAGGAAAACTTGGGAAGGAGAGTCTCCCGTGTGCTCTCTTTGTATATATAGTTTACTTTGGTAGGTAATATACATGAGGATAAGGCAAAAAGTATTTCTATGCCACCCAAGAATCCTCTACCCAGCAAAGCTGTATATCAAATATGATGGTGTAATCAAAACATTCCAGGATAAACAGAAGCTAAGGGATTTTGCCAAAGCCAACCCTGCTATAAAAAACATCCTAAAGGAAGTTCTGTGGACTGAGAACCAACAAGAACACACAACAACTACAGAATGACGTACATGGCAGCATCAACCTGAACTCAGTCGACAAATGGAAGAGTCAAGAACAGAATAAAATTATAAGAACAGAGGATCTGGGAGGCCAGTCTATGATCAAAATAATTACAATGTGAAAAAGGTAAACACAGAAGAACAGCGATCCAGGTGGTGGGAAGGTCAGGTAGATTATTAGATAAAATAGACTGTCTTAAATGGAGGGAAGAACTAATGGAATATAAGGTAACCACAATGGGGTTGGGGTGGGGGGTTTATTTTGGGTGTTGGGGAGGGCAATACAAGAATGGAGGAGGAGGCAGAGGAACAAGATAGATAGGGGAACACTGAGACAGGTTTGCATGGCCTAATGGGACAGAGGTAAATAGTGATGCATACTCAACCTTGGAACAACAGGGCCCTGGAATATAGGGATCTAGTTATAGCTTGAAGAGGGGAAATAATAGTAAAATCCTTGACTGCCTTATGAATATTAGTTTCTCTTGCCTACTATTGTAAAATAGACACTTGAGTGGGATAGAAAGGAATGTTGGGAAACATGATTAGAGAAAACTTGTAAGCCCGCCTTCAACCTATAACTGACTGGTATACCAAAAAGGGGTTCTACAACTTGCCCAGTGACACAGGCCTCATGCAAAGCCTTTACAGAGTGTAGGATCTTTGGTAGAATCCTGAGTCCCATCCACAACCTTGTGAGGTGAGACATTCCCACTAGAAAGGACAAGCAGACTGGGACAGCTATGTGACAGAAGATACATCTTCATGATGAACCTGACCTATACTCAGAGTGGTAGTTACTCTAAATACCAACAGAGAGAGAAAGAGTCTTCAAATCAAGTATCAATGCTATGCACTCTGCACACAGGGTAGATAGAAACGGGCAACTTAGACACTGGCTACCTAAAATGAGGGGGCAATAAAGGCACGAAGTGACTGGCTTACAAGGTTTCAAGAGGGAGCTTAATTTGAGAGTGTGGGGGGAAAGAAAGAGTCCCCACTGAATAGCTATCATCTTGTCTAGATGGGTCTGGTGAAAGGAGATGGGGATAAGATTTGTAAGATTCAATAGTTAATAATTGTTATCATGACATTGCAATTGTCACAATTGTAAAGGTAGAACTTTTGTAACAAAAAAAGGGGAGTAGTTAATCTTACAGTCCAGAAACAGAAGACCCTAGGACCATCAAGAGAGGACCGCACAAGTAGAATGCGGGACCTTATCCAGAGAAGCAGCAGCGCCAGAGATGGAGGCAAAGATGGGGGCATGGAGAGGGGGAGCGGCTAGATTCATGGACTAAGAAGAGAAGGACTAAGAGCTGGTGGCCAGGAGCAGACTTGCAGAATGTGTCCTTTGGAGATGTAAATTACTATATATGCCTGAGTGGTGTTTTGTTTTTGTTTGTTTTTGAGTTTTTTAAAAAGCTAAAGTGGATAGAGAGAAACACTGTTAACTGATGGTATATGGAAGGGATTATAATCAATGTAATTAAACAATGTATATGAATTGCTGAATGTGAAATTGATGATATGCCTTGTAAACTTTCACCCAATCCACAGTAAAACCTTAAAAAAAAAATTATTTCTACAAAATCATAGAAAACTTTATTAAAATATCCAAATGTGAAGCTGCTGTTTCTCAACATATCTTCCATCTAGGTCTATATACTTCTGAAGGCTGTGTTTCCATTTCTCTAATCCTTCCCCAAAGAATTCTCCATTCTTTGATGTATACATCAAAATGGCAGTTTTGGCATCCTTGAGGGACTCAAATCATGTTCCTTTCAAATGTTCTTTGAGTTTGGGGAAATAAAAGAAGTCTGAAAGAAAAAGATCAAGGCTATGGGGTGGTAAGTGTTCCCAAAGAAATTCTCACAGAACAGCTCTTGCTACCCTTGAAGAATGAGCAGGTGCATTGGTTGAAGGAGCTGTCTTGGCTTTTTCCTCACTGACGCAGTTTTCAATTTTCTTAAAACAGCTTCACAATAAGCCCCTATGACTGTCTTGTGTCCTTCACAAAATCTATGAAGACTGCCCCTTTGGATTCCTCTCCCAAAGTCACTCTAACCTTCTGAGTTGACCTCTCTCCCTTGAAGTGGCCTAGCAGGTGTCCTTGGAAGTCACTGTTTTGTTGGACTTTTTATGAAGGTATCCTACTGAAACTAGGACAAGTATATAACCAAGAGAACTTGTCTACAGCCATTCACTGATTGCAGAGACATATTTAAACATATTTTGTTTAGAACAGACTCATGCAAGTGAGAACTGGAGCTCTAGATGAAATACTTTTTGACTTACCTTTGTGTGCAACAAAACATTTTTTTATGCTCTCTTGTGGATTTTGATTTTAACCCTGGGCATATGGGAAGCACTGAAGGATTATAATTGGAGATTATGAAGTGATTAGACAGAAAAGGAATTAGAGAAGCCAAGAGTAGAGGATGAAAAACCATTAAATTTGTCAAAGGTTATATATAATACTCAGAATGTTGCTATCATGCAAACTGAGGCTTATTTGCCCTCAAAAATGAGGGGTGAGGAGACTTCCAATTGGTGGCAGCAGAGTCAGGTAGGGCAGGCTCCGTGGGGGAGGAGCTTGAAAACCCAGGGACGTGGCTATCATGAAACTACACCAGAGCTCTGAATTTATCATAAGGGTCTGAGCATCAGTTTCCCACAACCGCAAGTGAAAAAAATCACTGTATAAAGGAAAACACTGTTTTACAAATCGGCACGGGACTCCCCCTGTGGAGAGAGTGGGACTACAGACAGACCGGCAAAGGGAACCTGCGCTAAAAGCAGGGAAGTGACATTTGCGAAAAGAAGTGTGGAGGGATTTTACACGTTTTTTTTCCCCTCCTCTTCCCTGTCGTGCCCTCTTTGCCCAGCCCAGACACCTTCAGGCGAGTGGGTGTGCACCCTGCAAAAAAAGTCCAACATTGAGACCAGAGCTTTACCATGGCACAGAAAGAGTCCCATCAGTCTAAGGGCCAATCCTTTGGCTGCGGCTTTTGACTTCTGCCTGTGGGTGCTAAAGTTAACTTGAGCAGAACAATTAACCCCTGTCTACCCAGAAAGAAAAAAGATTAGGTCTGACAGACAAAGCATATGAGCAATCTGTAAAACCCCAACATAAAATGATACAACTATTTCAAGAATTATGCTGTGCACACACACTTAACAGACTTTGAGACAAAAATAGTAAATAATCTTTCTTCCACTAACTTCTCAATATCTATCTGTGCACCTCTATGGTGTTGACTACGGGAGGGGTCTGAACGAGTGGACACCCCAACCCACTATTGGAGGCTTCTACAGTACACACGCACAATTTTATTTTTGTTTCAGAGTGGATGTTCTTGTTTCTGCTTTATATTGCTTCTACTTTTGGACCTTTTGACCACACATTTTTCCTGGAGGTGGGAGCTTTTTTCCCTATGTTACCAAAGAAGAGACAGCAACTGTGGCCATATAGCCAAGCTACACACATACCCCATAATAGTCCACCATTGAGACAAGAGCCAATAACAGCTGCTAAACATTACATGTGAAAAGGGAAGCCTATCTCCTGATCATATCCACCAGGAGACACCCAATAAACATAATAACACAACAACAAACATCCACTTAAGCATTTAAAAAATCACATAACTATTGGAAATGACGAACAAAAAACAACAAAAGATACCAAAACATGCCCAAAACAAAAGAGAGTAGCTGAGACAAATGAGCTGGAGACAGACAAAGGCTTTCTAGAACAGGAAGAGCAGATTTTGGATATGCCTGAGAAAGAGTTCAGAAGAATGATATGGAAACAAATTCAAATGCTCCAAAAAGGGGTGGAGGAAAATAAGGAAGAAGTCAGGAAAGTACTTACAAGAGCAATCAAACAAGATTGATACAGCATTGTAAACAATTCAAACCTGCAAAAAGAGGTCCAGATGATTAATAATAAAATATCAGATATGGACAATACACCGAACGGGGAAAGGAGCAGAACAGAAGAGATGGAAGCCAGAACTAGCAAGCTGGAACACAAATCTCTCAATACTGCTAGGATAGAAATGCAAGCAGAAAAAAGGATAAAAAAATCTGAAGAGAGTCTAAGATTCATGCTGGATAACATGAAAAGGAACAACTTAAGAATTATTGGCATTCCGGAACAGGAGGAATCAGCGATGTCCACAGAGGAGATAGTTGAAGAGCTTCTGGAAGAAAATTTCCCTAACATCTTGAAAGATGAGAAGATAAATATTTAAAAAGCCAAACGTACCCCAGGAAGGACAGACCCCAAAAGAAAATCACCAAGACATATGATAGTCAAGCTCTCCAAAAACAAAGAAGAGAATCCTAAAAGCGGCCAAGGAAAAGTGAAGTGTCACTTATAAAGGCAAGTAAGTCAGATTAATCCCTGACTATTCAGAACAAACCATGTAGGCAAGAAAGCAATGGGGAGACATATAAAGAACCCTACAAGAAAAACACTGCCAACCAAGAATCATCTATCCAGCAAAACTATCAATCAAATATGATGGTGCGATCAAAACATTCCAGGATAACCAGAATCTGAGAGATTTTATTAAAACCAATCCAGAACTTCAAAACATCCTAAAGGCAGTTCTGTGGACTGAAACCCAACAAGAAAAGACAACAACCAGAGATTGACAGGTGTGGCAACACCACCTAGAACTCAGTCGACAGATAGCAGAGTCCAGAACAGAACAAAATTACACCAACGAATTCAAAGGAGCTAGGAGGTCAACCGAAGATCAAAATTATATCCATGTTAAAAAAGGGATAAACATAGGTGGTGAGGATGTCAGGTACATAACAGGATACAATAGATTCTGTTAATGGAGAGAAAAGTTATTAGACTACCAGGTAACCCCAAAGAAAGTTAATACTTCACAACTTACCATGAAAATGAACTTCCGAGCAGAACAAGCAAACATAAAAACTAAGAAGAAACCAACAAGAAATAGCACAAAAACACAAACCCAGCACAAGGAGGCATGCAGAACAAAGGAACAAACAGCACTACCAAAAAAGTAACAAATTATCATACCTATCGATAATTACATTGAATGTCAATGGATTGAAGGCACCAGTGAAGAGACAGCGAGTAGCAGAATAAATAAGAAAACAAGACCCTTCAATATGCTGCTTGCAAGAGACTCTTTACAGACAAACACAAAAACAGACTAAAAATTAAAGGATGGAAAAAAATATACCAAGCTAACTGCAACAATAAACAAGCAGAAGTGGAATTTTGCTCTGTGATAAACTTTAAGACAAAAGCCAGCATAAGAGACAAAGGAGGACACTATCTCATGATCAAAGGGTCAACTGAGCAAGCCGACATAACCATAATAAATATCTACGCTCCCAATGAAAGAGCACCAAGATACATTAAGCAAATCTTACTAGAATTGAAGAAAGAAAGAAAGAAATCTACAATAATAGTGGGAGATTTTAATACGCTACTTTCGAAAAGGGACAGAATGAAGAACGAAACAACACAATCAACCAATTTGACCTCATAGATGTGTACAGAGCATTCAACCCAACAACAGCACAATATATATTCTTCTCCAGTGCACATAGAACATTTTCAAAAATTGACCATGTGTTAGGTCACAAAGCAAGCCTCCATAAATTTACAAACATCAAAATACTACAAAGCATCTTTTTAGACCACAATGCTATAAAACTAGAAATCAACAATAAGAAGACCAAGAAAACAAAGTCAAATGCATGGAAACTGAACAACACCCTGCTGAAAAGCAACTGGGTAAAAGAAGAACTTAAACGTGAACCCACAAAGTTCCTACAAACAAACGAGAACGACACCACAACATACCAAAATCTTTGGCACATGGTGAAAGCAGTGCTGAGAGGACAATTTATTGCAATGAAATGCACACATCCAAAAAGAGGAAAGAACCAAAATTAACCTATAAGCACAGCATCTACAACAATTAGAAACAGACCAGCAGAGGGAACCTACAGTCACGAAAAGAAAAGAAATAATAAAGATAAGAGCAGAAATAAATGAGATGGAAAACCAAAAAACTATAGAAAGAATCAACAGGACCAAAAGCTGGTTCTTTGAAAAGATTAATAAAGGTGACAAACCATTGGCAAAACTAACAAAAGAAAAGAGGGAGAAGGCACAAATAACTCACAATAGAAACCACATGGGTGATGTCACAATGGAACCAAATGAAATTAAAAGGATAATAACAGAATAGCGTAGTGGTTACGAATCGGGCTGGGAACCTTAAGGTCAGTGGTTGGAAACTACCAGCCACTCCTTGGGAGAAAGATGAGGCTTTCTACTCCCGTAAGGATTTACACCCTCAGAAACCCTGTGCAGGGTCGCTATGGGTCGGAACCGACTTGACGGCACTTAACAACAACAACAACAACATGAAGAGTTGTACTCCAACAAATTAAAAAACTTAGAAGAGATGGATATATTTCTAGAAAAACATGACCTACCTAAACTTATTCAGAGTGAAGTAGAAAGTTTGAACAGATCCGTAACAAAAGAAGAAATTGATGGACTTCCAGTTTGCCATGGCAGCCAGACGG
>NW_006408739.1:1230772-1231813 GCF_000296735.1 Chrysochloris asiatica
GGGGGGGGGCGGGGGTGCATATAAAGGCAAGAAGTGACTTGCTTACAAGCTTTCAAGAGGGAGCCTAGTGCCACACGGGGCAGGGGTAGGCAGAACCTCCACTGAATGATTTCCAATCTGTTGGGACCGGGCTGGTGAAAGGAAATGGGGTAAGACTCTTGTGGTACAATAGTGAATAATTGCCATCAGGACTGACTGTGAGGGTCAGAAATGTAGAGGTAGACTTTTGTTTTGTTTTGGCAAAAGGAGGGGAGTGATTGATTTTGTAGCCCAGGAGCGGAGGTCCCTGGGACCATCAAGTGAGAAGAGCGGAGAGCGTGACCCTACCCAGAAAGGCAGTGACGCCAGGCATGGAGACAGAGATGATTACGTGGACAGATGGAGTGGCTGGGGACATGGGACTCAGGGAGAGAGGAGCTGTTTCCTGACAGCCAGGGGGCAGGCCTGTGGGGTGTATCCTTTGATGATGCATGGAGGGGATTGTAATCATTGCAATGAAACGAAATACGAAGTGGGACAGAGGTAAATAATGATGTATGCACAACCTTATAACAACAGGGCTCTGGTATACAGGGATTTAGACATGGTTGGAGTGGGGAAAAGGGGGAAATGATGTTAAGATGCTTGGCTGTCTTTTTTCTTTAAATGTTTTATTATGAATTATGTGATAGTTTACATGGGAGAACATTAGTTTTACATTCATCCTATTGTATATCATTTCACTGCCATGGTTACAATCCCATCCAGGCATCATCACCCAACCAAAGGGTATACACTACAAGCCTGCCCCCCCAATCGTCAGCACACAGCCCCTCTTCCTCTCTGTGCCTAAAGTCCCCAGCTGCTCTCTCTCTCCATGTCATCATCTCTGCCTCCATCTCTGGTATCACTGCTTCTCTGGGTAGGGTTCCACTCTCCGGCTCTTCTCCCTTGATGGTCCCAGGAACCTCTGCTCCTAGACTGCAACGTTAATCACTCCCCTCTTTTTGCTACAAAATGTCTACCTTTACATTTCCAACCCTCACAATCAGTCCTGATAAC
>NW_006408739.1:1233559-1267061 GCF_000296735.1 Chrysochloris asiatica
CTGTGGTAGGAATGGAATCAAGTAAGTAAAGGTTGCCTGGTGTGGCACTGTGGATTAATGCACCAGACTGCAAAGCCGTTTGAACTGCAAGGTCGGCAGTTCAAGCTCAGCAGTAGCTCCTTGGAAACCTCATATCGGGTCGTTATGGGTTGGAACCGACTCGACAGTACTTAACAACAACAACAAAGGGAATCTTGGCCCCTGATTTAGTTAGAGATTTATAAATGGTACGTGATAACTCAAGTAGCTGTATACTTGAGTTATCACGTACCATTTATAAATCTCTAACTAAATCAGGTATCTAGTTGTTCTTAGTGGTGGCTTGGGCATAAAAGCAAAAGACAAAAAAGGAAAGACTGATCCAAGTTTGTGGATTCTCAGAGTAGACTGCAGTGAAAGTGAGCAGAGGCAAGAGAGTTGAAGGTATTTTAAAAGGTTGAAGTGAAACACCATAGGATTTAGGTTGGATGGAGGAAAGTGGTGACGTCAGAAGTTCAGGGACTGAGGGAGCTAGGTATGTATATTTATTGATAGGTAACTTTCTATGAATTGTAAATTGCATATTTGATGTAAAACATTAAAAAAACTTTTTTGAATTTGAGCAGTTTAGAGTATTATAAAGGATGTGGGTGTAGGTTGTTGAGTGGAAATAAAGTTATTTAGAATTATAGAGGTAAGGTGGAGAGGAAGACTGTTAGACAAGTACCTAAGACCTGAATGTCTGTGGAGGAATGGTCTCTGGAAGGTTTGATGGCAGCATGAGGAAAAGCTGAAAACTCCCAAGGGTTCAAGGGATCTGGCTGGGACTAAGAGCAGCCCGGTATAGGGAAGTGAGCTTGTGAGAAAACCGAGGACCACAAGAGAGAAATCACATTTCAGGTGGAAGGCCAGGAAGATATGCTACAGGTTCTGGGTGTTGCTGGAGGCCTGGACTCTTTTGGGGTCTGATGACCAAGAGCAGTTAGCCTTTTGTGGCAAGCTGCTAATACTAGTGGAAGTTATCTCAGGTGTGATCAGAGAGGAAAACATTGAGAACAAGGGCAGTACAGGAAGCTCTGATGAAATATGAAGGAAGACCACATTAAGCCTATCTTTTTGTAGAAACATTTGCTCAATAATTCTATTCAATTAAATGCTAAAATTGTGTTTCTGACTGTCCACTGCAAATCAGCCGATCCAGGGGACAACTAATATATTATTCTGAACTGCTAATCTTCAGAATGATTTGATGTGGAAGAATGGCATTTTCCATGCTAGTCCTTTAACATACTACAGCACTGCCCTCCCAACAGGATGGCTAAATTAGAGTCCAGCAGTGTGATTACCAACACCAGCACTTAGCACCCTCTCTCCCGTCCTAAAAGAAGTAATGGCTGGTAGAGGCAGTGAGTGTGGCAACATTTCCATTGACCTGCTCATGGACAATAGTAGCAGTTATATCTTTAAGCTACATCATATGGGGTCAGAGAGTACCGTATGTTTCAGAGAAGTGAATAAGGTTATGCTCTAAAGTTACAGTTATGTTTCAGTGACGTTGTGAGAGTGATTTGTGGAGGTAAACAGTCAAGCATACTGATGAGCCATTCTGGCAGCCACAGTGACATTGCTCTGTGGGAGAGAGGAATTTGGCTGAATCTTGAACCACTTCTCAATTTCCTAAGCTTCTATGAATAATTTGATTACAAGAGTATTATCTAGTCATCCTTGTCAGAATGGATGGATGACTACCACTAAGTCAGTCTCAAGAGATGGTGGATATTAAAGTAAGAGTTTTGCAAAGTCAAGGAAAAGCCCTTTTTCTCCTTCATAAAAATGTGGGTGTTCATTTCCTAAATTAAGTAAATATGAAAACAATGAGTATTACTGATTTAAATGCCTAATTTTAAGCTTTATAGCTCTGACCTTCCAATTTGATTAGAATACTTTTTTTTTTTTTTTTGCCATTTAACTTCAAATAACACTAACACTGTGTTAATTTGCTTTCAGGAATACTTAGTTGAACTTTTACTGAAGTTTTCAGAAAAGAAGACATTTCACCATGTACTAGTCCCCAGAATCTCAGTAACTTCTTAATACTAAGAAGAATTTATTTCTAAAGTCTAGTTTTTCTTAGTATTTTGATCTATCTGTTTATCTATCTTAGTGTTTGATCTATCTATCTAAGCTGGCTAGCACTATTATAACAGAAATTACATTTATTTCTGCTTTCCTGAGGATCACACATTTAGAATAGTCTTTTATTAATATTTTTTCATTTTTTCTGTGTTTTATGTTCTGTCATATCTGAATTTATTTCCAAAATATTAAAAAAATAATGGTTGGTATTACAGTTCATACTGCCAAGAAAGTTACTCATTAGTAATGCAGAAAGTATATACAATAAACCAAATTGAAGCTAGTGTTGGTGGAGAAGGGGAGTCTGAATTTCAAAGTGACTTTTATCATGGGGATAGTTCTTTGACCTTAGGTATACTTAAAGAGCCCTGGTGGCACAGTGATTAAGCACTTGGTTGCTCACCAAAAGATTGGCAGCTGGAACCCCAGTTGCTTCATGTGAGAAAGCTGTGGCAGTCTGCTTCCATGGAAACCACAGCCTTAGAAACCCTGAGAGAAGCTCTTTCCTATCCTATAGGGTCACAGTGAGCCTGAGTGGCTTTGGATGGGTTTTGCTTTTAGTTATCTGTTATCATCCTTCTTTCCTGAGCCAGCAGGGTCCTTTTCTAGCCTTTTGATTGCCTTCTTTTGAATTATTTAATATTTGTCAGGCAAAGAAAAAGTGAGCACGTCACTTGCTGTGCTCTGTGAATTTACACTGGGGAAAGAAAATTCTTGTTCCTATTTCTATATAGGTCTAGGGGGAGGGTGGTGACAATGAGCACCCTAATGATCATTTTGCCCTTAAGTATCCACTCAAATTCTTAAACTTGGCTCTACAGACTCCCATATGGATTTCTAGCTGGAGAAAATAATTTGTATTAGAAGTAATAAAATAATGTAGAAGGGAATAAAAAGGATTCCTTTCTCCCCCATTTTCTATCATGAAGGGAAGACTATAGCCACATTTTCTCTTGAAACTGATATAAAATTCTAGATATTTGTCTGAAGTTTTGGTCTCTGGTTATTAGAAAACATTACCCTGGCTTTGATGATGGTTGGTCGAGGATCCAAGATGCCCTGCATCTTTCTCAGTGCAGGAACAACAAAGAGATTGCAGGTGACCACGGCTGACACAGGATTCCCTGAAAGTCAATCATGCAGTTATTAATAGTACATACATGAAAACCTACCAATCACACCTGCCTATTCCCTCATAGAGAATGGTGGACACAACTAACGACCATTCTCCTCTTCTGAAGAACTCTGAATTCAAAAGATGTCGGAACCCAGTGATACTGAATCAGATGACACAGAGGTCTACCAGAGAAAGACAAAGATACCCAGAAGCTGGCTAGCACTATTATAACAGAAATTACATTTATTTCTGCTTTTCTGAGGATCACACATTTAAAGCCAGGGCTCATTTTGAAAAAAATTAAAACAGACTAAAGGTCTTGTTTTAAACTTTAAAAATTGCCATAGTAATACATGTTCAGTACAAAAACATTAGAAAATAAAGATAAGCAAAATAAAATTTTAAAATCCTTTAAATTGAAAAATAAATCTATTTGAATAATTTGTACTATCAAATTATTTTTATAATTTAATTATAAAATATTAAAACCAAATGATTTAAGATGTTAAGGACCTGAAGATGAACACCAAATTTTTTTGAATTAAAAAGGAATTCATCTTCAAGTCCTTAACATCTTAAATCACTTGGTTTTAATATTTTATAACTAAAAATTAATAGCGTAATGGTTACGAGTCGGGCTGCCAATCTCAAGGTTAGCAGTTCAAAACTACCAGTCAGTCCATGGGAGACAGATGAGACTTTCTGTTTCCGTAAAGATTTACAGCCTCAGAAACCCTGTACAGGATCACTATGAGTCAGAACCGACTCCACGGCACATCACCACCACCACCACCAATCTTATGTGCAATCCTAAAACAAAACTTTAAAAATCTTAAATAAACCTAAAAATTTAAAATAACGTTTTAAATGTTTCAAGATGTAAAAAACTTGAAATTCTGAATTCTTTTAAAGTGATACAAAGAATTTGAGAGGTTCAAATACATTTCTGAAAGAATAAATCTGGATGTGTCATGAGCTGTTGAAACAATACTACGTTGGGAACAAAAGATTTGATTTCTTGTATCTTTACAGACGAAGTTGAATGATCTTGGCAAATTCCAAATGTTTCTGTCTACTTACCCATCCATAAAATGAAAGGTTTGTTCTTCATGTTTAAGGTTCCTTCTGGTTCTAAAATTCTAATTTTCTTATTCTTGTAATATATCTGTATGTGAGTCCTGGTGTGGTGCTGTAAGATAAGCACTTGACTACTACCTGCAAGGTTGGCAGTTCAAACCCACCAGTCATTTGATGGAAACTCTACACAGGGCTACTATGAGTTGGAACTGTATCCAGGATACTTAACAACAACAACTCAATCTGTACATATCTAGTGGGGGTGTGAAATGGGCTATTAGACATGGAGGTCCTGCTGACTAAGTCCTAATTAGCTTAGTGTTGCCAAGGCACCATCCCAGTGACAGCTAGGACCACACCTTCAATTTCCCACACCAGAACGCAGCCAGATTTGTTCTTGAAGAAGACATCTGGATTCTACGTGATTTTGGGGTGGAGGGATTATGGGCAGCATTTTTTCACACTTACCCGTATTTTCTAAATTTTTTTGTACTGAGAATATATTACTATGATAATTTAAAAAGTTTAAATCCTGAAATGTTATTGTTAGTAAGTGCTGTGGAGCCAGTTCCACTCACAGCAACCTTGTATGGGGTTTTCAAGGAACAGCTAGTGAGTTTGAACTGTTGACCACGTGTTTCAAACTGACCTTGTGGTCCAGCGCATGAGAAAAAAGACTGGAAGGATAGATGCCAGAAAGTTGCAAACAGTGATTCTTTCTTGGTAAAGGGGACTATAGACAGCATTATTTCATGGGCTATTGTTGTTAAATGCAGGTGAATTGGTTCCGATTCACAGTGACCTTGTTTAGGGTTTCCAAGGCTGTATATCTCTGTTGTTGTTGTTAGGTGCTGTCCAGTGGGTTCCAACTCACAGCGACCTTATGTACCACAGAAGGAAACACTGCTGGTCCTGCACCAACCTCACAATCATTGTTAAGCTTGAGCTCATTGCTGCTGCCACTGTGCCAATCTTGTTGGTGGTCTTCCTCTTTTTTTTCTGATCCTCCACTTTACCAAGCATGAAGTCCTTCTCCAGGGACTGGTCCTTCCTGATAATATGCCTGAAGTATGAGAGACAAAGTCTGGCCATCCCAGCTTCTAAGAAGTATTCTGGTTGTACTTCTTCCAATACAGATTTGTTTGTTTTATTAGCAGTCCATGATACTTTTAATATTCTTCTCCAACACCATAATTCAAACACATCAATTCTTCTACGGTCTTCCTTATTAACTGTCCAACTTTCATATGCATAAAAAGCTATTGGAAATACCATGGCTTCAACCAAAAACTGCTGGGAGAACAGAAGATTCTTAATGAAAGAAAGATCTGCATGAAAAAAGTAGACTGTTTAGCTGTTAGAATATCCAGTAAGCTGTTTGCTTTAAAGGCATCAAGGCAAGAAAAGTCAGCCCAT
This sequence comes from Chrysochloris asiatica, assembly GCF_000296735.1. Taxonomy (NCBI): domain Eukaryota; kingdom Metazoa; phylum Chordata; class Mammalia; order Afrosoricida; family Chrysochloridae; genus Chrysochloris; species Chrysochloris asiatica. Next base: position 1,239,285 of record NW_006408739.1, read on the forward strand.
CAGGGAAAACCCCTTCTAGGACAGAAACTCAAAGGAAACCCCCAAGCAGTCTAGTGTGCTCACTGGTGACCAGCTGGGTCTACTGGTAAGTGGAAGTGGGGGAAATGCAGCAATGAAGACATGGGCTGAATGGGGCCATGTTCCATGGACACCTTGAGATGATAGACAGAAGAGGAAGGGCTGACTGATCTGAAGTTTAGAGAGATGTGTGAACTCCTGAGACCATGGGCACTAACTAACCTTGCCACTGGGGGCGAGAGCTGAGAGTGAAACATCCAGCTGGTTTGAAGGGCAGGGAGCCATGTGTGAACTCCCAAACTTTCAACCAGTACCCATTTGACCTAGCTTAGATGGTTAGCTAACCAGAACTTGACCAGATGAAGATAAAGATGCTTGAAACTGGGAGCAAGTGTATATTGCTACAATTTGATGAACTGGACCTTTGCTTATGGATGCTTGCTGTTGTTGTTAAGTGCTGTCGTGTTGGTTCCGACTCATAGCAACCCTGTATGAGATTTTCAAGGAGCGGCTAGTGGGTTTGAACTGTTGACCATGTGGTTCAAACTGACCTTGCAGTCCAGCGCATTATCCTGCAGAACCACAACCAGGATTCCATTTATGGATGCAGCTGCTCAAAATTTCAACTGGAATGGAAGGGTTCTTCCAAGGAACAAACTTGTATCCTCAATGCACTGGGTTAATAGGGGTGGGCAATGTAGACACTGGCTATCAAAAATGGGGGGGGGGGCGGCTATCAAGGCATGAAGTAGCTGGCTTCATGAGTGTGCTTAGTTTCAGAATGAGGGGTTTAAGGTAGAATTCCCACTGACTAGTTTTCCTCTTTTTTAGGTGGAGCTGGTGAAAGGAGATGAGGGATGATGGTGATAGGATTTAGCAGTTGTTAGCAGGATTACTTGTGATTGTCACAACTGTAATTGCAGAAGATGTGTAACAAAAAGGGCAGAATAGTTCATCTTTCATTTCAGGAACCATCCCACGTCCATCATGAAGGACAAGCATGAGTGGGCTTTGAGATTGTAGCTAGAAAAGTGAGACGACAGTGGCAGAGACAGTGGCATGGAGAGATAGAGCAGTTGTGGACTCTAGGCCTCTGGACTGAGTAAGGCTGTGCCTACGGGCAGGAAGCTGGCTTGCAGAATACGCCCTTAGGACATTTAAATGAATATAAACTTTATGTTTTGCATGTGTATATCAAATCTTTTTGCTTTGTTCATTTGTGAAATATAAAATATAAAAGGGAAGGCACAGGGAGGAAGTAGGATAGCTGTTGTTGCAGGGAGGGGATTATAATCATTGAGATGAAACAAAGTTTATAATTTGTTGACTATAAAGCTGATGATCTTGTCTGTTAACCTTCACTCAATTCACAATAAAAAATTTACAAAAAAAAGGAAGAAGAAAATACCATGGCTTGAGTCAGGTGTACCTCAGTAAACACTTTGTGTTTGCTCTGGAACACTTTAAAAAGGTCTTGTGCAACAGATTTGCCTAATGCAATATATCGTTTGATTTCTTGACTACTGCTTCCGTGAGTGTTGATAATGAGTCCAAGCAAACTGAAGTTTTTGACAACTTCAGTCTTTTTTTTTTTTTCCATTTATCATAGTTACTGGTCCAGTGGTGAGGATATTTGTTTTCTTTACATTGAGGTGCAACCTATACTGAAGGCTGTGGTCTTTCATCTTCATCAGTAAGTATTTTAAGTTTTCTTTGCTTTCAGCTATCAAGGTTGTATTACCTGCATATGTCAGGCTGTTAATGAATCTTCCTCTAATCCTGATGCCACATTTTTCTTCAGATAATCCAGATTCTTGAATTATTTGCTTGGTATAGTATGGTGAATTAATACAACCCTGGCACATACCTTTCCTGATTTAAACCATTCTATGTACTCTCTTCTTTCTCCTGAGGTTTCAACTTTGGACCTTGTGGTTAGCAGCCTAGTGCTTATCCTACAGTATCACATCAGGCAGATGGTTTTATGTGTATCTGAATATATTTCCTAAGGTTTTTGAACTAAGCATATATTACTATAGTAATTTCAGCTGCTAAAAAAATAGTAAGTAGATACACAAACTTTCAAACTGCTTTAGTAAATTAGTAAAGGCTTTAAATTTAGGTTCATTTAGAAAAACAAATTAAATTTTGAAGTAGGATATGCTCATAAACTACTATTTCGATATTTCTACAAAACAAGCATGTGAATCGTTGCTGCCCTCTTTTGGTTCATTCAGGTTGAGCAGAGAAAATTTGAAATTAAAAATACTAACCTGAAAATGGATTATTTAGTTTTCACCTCTTGGGCAGATCAACATGTCAATTGTACCGGCAAAATTGACCCCCACTATAAAGTCCTTTGTTATACTGTCAACTGATGGCATGTAGGCCATCTATAGTGGTAACGTCTATAGTCAGTAAACAGTCTCTTCTGGGCAAAACGAGACTGGAAAGAGGGGCACGTTTCTTCATGATAGTCTTCAGAATACTAGCTAAGGGAACTCTATGCTATAGTTAAATTTGGAGAACTACTTTACATAATTTTCTAGGTGATTAAAAATCTCATCTCCTGTATGCTTATAGATAAAAGTTAACAATGTTTTCAAAGTTCTAAAGTCTTCCACCTGCTTCTCTTTCTTATCTCTATTTTCAGTGTTGCTCTTCAACATAAAAAGACAATAAATATCACAAAGCTTTCTGAATCTGAAAGGAATAGGTAGATTACTTTCTGAAGGAATTTGTGCCTCAAATAATGAAAAGGCCACTGCAATAGATCACATGGCAATCATACAAAGTTAAGTTTTAAAAAAATAGTATGTGGATACACAAGAATTTAAATTGCTTTGAAATTCATCAAGATTGTTGTTGTTGTTGTTAAGTGCCGTCGAGTTGGTTCTGACCCATAGCGACCCTGAACAGGGTTTCCGAGGCTGTAAATTTTTGTGGGAGCAGAAAGCTTCATCTTTCTCCCACGGAGCAGCTGGTAGTTTCGAACTGTTAACCTTGCGGTTCGCAGCCCGATTTGTAACCACTACGCTACCAGAGCTCCTGTCATCAAGATTAGGAATAGCTTTAAATGCATAGACCTCAAAAAAGTAGAAATTAAATTCTGAATTAAAAAAAATCCTTATGAACAGAACCACTTTGCTTTTTCTATACTCCGAACTTAGGAGTTGCTGTTCACGTGGGCAGGGGTAGGGGTAGTGATGCTGTAGACCGACGAAATGAGTTGGATTTGGCTAAGAAGCACTGCGTCTCTGCTTCCGCTCCCCTAGCCCAAATCTGGCCAGGACAAAGGGTAGCTTTGTAGGTTTTGCTGTAGTATTTGCATGGGAGACTCAAAGCCCTTTAGTCCCTTGGGCACAATAATTGTCATTGTGGTAGGTGATTGGGCTGCTAGATGATCAATTTAGAAATCTAGTGACAGCTAACAACTTGATGGCCATCCTTGGGTTTGGAAAGTACTTTGAAAATACTATCTAATTTGACTTTCACCCGAACCCCTGAAAGAGACTTTAGTTCCATTTTTTGGATGAAAATGTGTTCAGAGCAGTTATGTGGTGTGTATGAAGTCAGTTAGCTAGCAGTAAAACTAGGGCTTGAGCCCCCGTCTTTCAGATTCCAAATCAGGTGCTCTGATAAGTCATGTGGGAAGCCCAGAAAGATCTGTCATTTTCTAGGAAAAGCAAAAGAAACTATTTCAATGATTCTTACCTGGTAGTGCAAAGATTATTTTTCTTACACCGTCAATATCCAAAGTTGCAAATGTTGTTGGCAGACTAGAGAAAAAAGAGGTTACTTGTAAGTGGCTGCTAATAAGGAGAGTGCACTAAGTACTCTAGTGCTTTTGTTGTGTGACTGTCCACACAGATCACTTATCATATAGAAACACCTTTCTGTCGACTCTCCTTTAAATCTTCATACCATGAAGTGTTTTAAGAACATTTAAATACATTTGTTTTTAGCATCTTCTGTTTTTAAATAAACCAACTTTCTGGTGTTCTATAGTTTACTTTTTCCTTGACTTTTAATTTTGTCATATCTCAAATCCTGGAGTTTCCCCCCACTTCTAGTTAATAAGGTCCATATGACTGCAACTGGAGATTGAAAACCCTCGCCCTTGGTATCAGAAGACTGTCTGATAATACATGTCTGGAGAGAGTTGTTATTGTTCAAGATGACTAAAACCAGGTTCCCTTCCTTCTATGGAAGGAGTTTCTTGAAATGTTAAAATGAATGAAATACCATGATTAGAACTAAAATAAAGCAACACTAGTTAAAAAATAATCTCAAATTATACTTCCTCCAGCATAGAACCCTACTTATGGGAGTAATGGGAGGGAAGAATGACAGGAAGGGGAGGGCAGTTGAGAATGGATGATTTCTTTTTACTGAACACCATTTCTTTAGCACTTCAGGGACATTTTTCATATTTATGATAAATGAACAATGAAGAATCTTTAAGGAATTCTGTAATTTCCATATAGCCTAAAATTATCCCTTTAAGCACCTGAACTATTTGTATTTTTTCTATTATCTGCAGGCTTGATTTTTTTTTTACAAGGGATTAGTTGCTCATTATTTTTAAACTACTAAGCTGGCATTAACGATTTTTGATGATCCACAGCCATCGTTATGAACTTATTCTGCTCTGTTATAATACAGTGATAATAGCCTACAAGGATATTATGGGTGGTTCTCACCAGTAAACCCTAACCTCACACACAGATGTGTTTCTGTAAATCTTGTTTCTGCTATCCTGCTACCATCTCCAACTTTAAAGCTGGCTTCTTGGGTTTGGGAAACAGAGAGCAGTAATAGTACTATTATTATAGTGATAATAGTAACAATATAACATAATGTTTTTAAAGTAATATCTAGGTACTACATCTCATTTAATTCTCACAACAATCCCATGAGGTGACAGCTCTTACTCCATTTTATAGATGATGAAATTGACATTCAGAGAGATTAAGCAATTTGGCCCAAATCAGTCAGCTACTAAGTGAGGAAACAAAGACCTGAACCAAGGTCTTTCTGACTCAATGGTTTATATTAAGGTAAGATATTCAGAGTGTGTTCTGAAGTGTTGATATTGTTGATTGACTTAATGACATCTGTTTTGGCTTCTCCAAGGTCTTTTTTGTGTACTTCCCAATTATTTGCTGTGTTTCAGACAAGAGAAATGGTCATATTATTTATAGGATCAGTTATATGGCAATGACTGTTACTGTGATGAAAATAATTTCTAAGACGAATTCTTGAAAACAGCTTTTTTTATTGTAGATGACCCACAAAAAACAGTGATTGGTAGATCTGATTGATAATATATTCTGAATGCTTTATCTAGTATCTCTGACTCTGAAAGGAAGGGGGGTAAAAGCATTTTGAATGCATTGTATGTGGGAAGCACAAAGCTAAATTGTACTTTAGCTTTTTATATGTTTTCTTTGTCCTACTATTAAGTAGGAATTACTTTTAAAGTCTTCTTACTTTCAGACATGTAAAACATTCCAGCAATTAAATGAAGCCCATTTAAATTTCTAAACCACTTTCTTATACAGCTAAGGAAGACACAGATAGTAGGAGTGAGGAAGGAATGCAGAACAATCCGTCTACTGTATTTAAAACCAACTTAAATTAAGGCCGGGCATCTTTTGCATCTTGCAAAATACCTCTCAAGGTTTTAAAAGCTTCCATTACAGCAAGACATTTTGTTACTAAGCACTGCTGTCTTACGTGTCCTGTTGCTAGACTGTGAGGCTCTGTTTAAACTCTGGAAAGTCATTTCCATGAAACTCATCATGACTGAGGTCACAGAGTGTGAGGACTTAAAGGCAGGAGAATAAACACCAGAAACTGACAAACTCCTCAGGCTGAAACAAATGGTAAATAATTGTAAGCGGATCAACACCATAGATACCGAGATTATTTTAAGTCATAAATAATGCACAAATACTTCTCTAGAGGCAAGGTCAAGAAATGTTAGCTTCCTTCACTCTGCAAAGAGAGCAATGTTTTCAATTTTTGTACTGTTTGTTTTGTACTATTTAGTACTGTCCTGAGGGAGAGGATAAAAAGGAGCCCGTGTACCCACAGTATAATAATATTTTCTCAAGAGAAAACACTATGCTTTATAAGAGTTTCAATAATAAAAGGACGTTGCTAGTGGTAGCCCAATTGCCACACTCAACAGGCAGCTACAGAAACACAATGTCAAGAATTCTAAATGAAAGAAAATGTGGAGAAAGCTTTAGGGATCATCTTAACTCTAAATGTATAGCCAAATGTAGGCAAAGTCTGAGCTGTATTATTGAACTGGCAGTTTTGTGCTTGTTAAGTGCCACTGAGTCAGTTCCTACTCATAGGATCCTATAGAGGGTTTCCGAGGAGCGACTGGCAGGTTTGAACCACCAACCTTGTGGTTAGCAGTGCAGTGCTTATCTTTCAGCACCAAGAACTGACAGCTGAAACCTAATAAATCTGGAACATTGTGAGAGCTGGCTTAATACATAAAAGCCTTCATGAATTTGCTGATGATTCCCACGGCTGTCTTATGACTGGGAAATCCTCATTCTGCTCTCTTTTAGGGTTCACTTGTATCCACCAGAGTAAAATTCTGGACTAAAGCATCATTTCTGCTGTCTCTGGCAGAATGAGTTACCCTGGGATGCTCAACCATACACCGAGGCCTTTGAGAATGGCATCAAAGCTTCACAAACTAACAAGGATCTGAGCAGACAGATTATTCCTTAAAGACACATATGTTTCACCAAGTCCAATGCTTGGCATTCTTTGAGAATTTACAACTGATTGCAGAACTTCTATTAGCCTTTCCTTAATGGGTCATTCGTTTTTAGTACATGTGCTAGATCTTCATATATGGTTGTATTTCTCTTTCTGAAGGGTATTAAGAAGCAGTATGAAACTTCACTGATGAAATATTCTTACAAAAACAGAATTTGAATTAGAATCTAATAATGTCTTTAGATCTAACTTCCAGTCTATAGACTATAATGGAGATAAAGGAACAATTTAAACATCAACAGAAGAAGCAACCAAATCTATTCTCAAGACAAGTAACTCAGTTGCCTCAATAAGTCCTTGGCATGAAAACACAAAGGAGAGAGAAAGACTTAACAATCAAACACAAAGCGTAGACTTCACATGAATCCTAATTCAAACAAAACAAGATGAAAAGATCATTTTTTTCTTGACATTTGGGGGGACATTTGAATACAACCAGGTATTAGATGATATAAAGATTTTGCTTTATTTATTTATTTTTTTAGGTGAGCTATACCTTTATAAGAAAAAGCCATTGTTATTGTTGGTGTAGTTATTATTTGAGATGTATACAAAAGTAACCTGGTCTAGAATTGTTTTTTTTTTAAAGCAATCCAGCCCCCACTCCCAAAAGATAAGGGTATGAATTAATAAAACAAGTATGAAAAAATGTTGATAGTTAGTGAAGCTGGGTGATGGATACAGGTGGGGTTCACTGTACTCCCTATTTTGATTCTAAGATGCTTACAGAGAGAAGCAATCTGAGGAGAAAGAGAAAAAGAAGAAATTAGGAATGAGAAATGAAAGGGAAGAAAAGCTTGGAAAGTTGCTTTGCTTTGTGGATACCAGACCTAGTGACCCATAAGGATATGAATTACCATTTCAGGTAGGCCCTGTACAAGTAATTCTAATATTGTTTATTTTTTATTAGGATAAACTATAATACAAACTGTGAAAATAAATCACTTCAATGAAAACAAGTCAAACAAATTCTATATAGGAGATAACAAGATTATTTCCATACCCTGGCTTCATAAAAACCCTGCCAAAATGGATCTGAGCATGGAGGTCAATGTCCAGCACCTGCTTGAGATAGTCCTGCAAATATGAAAAACACGCATTTTATTTTCAAACATTCTAATATCAGCCTTTAAAAACTCGCGATGAAAATAAAACAAATGTGTTAAGATTGAAATGAAAAGAAATATTTTTCTTATTTCAGTGAAACTGATTGCTTAAGACAAATATTTTTTCATTTCTTATTCAATAAATATTTATTGAATACCTTCTGTATGTTTGAGTACCATGGTTGATGCTTGGGGGCATAGACTTGAACAAAAGAGACAATGTTCCTGCCCTCACAGAAAGTATATTCTAGTAGAGGAAGTTAGGTAAACATTATTTTATTTGATGGGTTATTGTTTCTCTTCTAAGATAGAAAATAAACTAACAACTATTCCTTAAGAAGTTGTACCTGGGCAGGGAAGCCATGTATGACTCCTATAATATTCCCCTTAATGGACTTATATAATATATACATCCCTTGAGAAGACATTTAATGTTTGCTCACAAGCTACCAAATAGACTTACGTCAACAGGGAGCTCTAAAACAGAAAGTCAAGAAAGTTTGCTCTAACTTTATATTCTGTTCATAAACCACAATCAACCTATGCTCACAACCAACCTAGAGTGATCTTTATAAAGGAAACGCAACATTGCCTTGTAGTTAGTTTTGTTAACGTAAAAAAAAAAAAAATGCACACAAAAACGTCAAACTTGTTTTTTCAAACTGAAGGCTGTATTACTTCTAGTTCTAGAATTGAATTTCTTATTCACTAATCCAAGAATGAATATAGCAATCTACCCCAAATTTGAATATTTTACAAACTATATTGCTGTTGTTCAGTACCATCAAGTTGGTTATAACTCACAGTGACCCTGTATAAGATTTCTGAGGAGTGGCTGGTGAGTTTGAATCACTGATCTTGCAGTTCAAACCTACCATGTGTTCTAGTGCTTAGGAATCCTATAGCACCACGCCAGGACTCTGATTCACAGGGACCCTGTATAGGGTTTCTGAGGAACAGCTGGCAGGTTTGAACCACCAACTTTATGGTTAGTAGTCCACAGCTTATTCTACAGTGCCACATCAGGGCTCCTTACAAGTTTGTTGTTAGGTGCCATCAAGTCAATTTTGACTAATAGTGACCCTAAGCACAACAGAACGAAACACTACTGATCTTGCACCATCCTCACAACTTATTGTTGTTGTTGTTGTTAAGGGCTGTTGAATCAGTTGTGATTCACAGAGACCCTATGCACAACAGAATGAACCAATGCCGGGTCCTGAGCCACCCTCACAATTGTTATTACGTCTGAGCCCATTGTAGCTGCTACTGTGCCAATCCATCTCATTGGGTGTCTTCCTCTTTTTCACTGACCCTCCACTTTACCAAGCATGTCTTTCTTGCTTATGAAGTATGAGAGACAAAGCCTTACTATCCTGGCTTCTAAGGAGCATTCTGGTTGTACTTCTTCCAACACAAATTTGTTTGTTCTTCTGGCAGTCCATGGTACTTTTAATATTCTTCTCTTAACACCATAAGTAAAATGCATCAATTCTTCTATGGTCTTCCTTATTTACTGTCCAACTGTCACATGAATGTGAGGCTATGGAAAATACCATGGATTGTGTGAGACACACTGTAGTCCTCAAACCGGTATCTCACAAGCTATAGGCACTTCATTTGATGTGTTTCCTTCTTTCATGCTCCACATCCTCAGTCAATGTGATCATCTCTTGTTTGAATGACTGAAATAGATCTCTTTGCCAGTAGTTTTAGGGTCCTCAAATTCATTCTCCATACAGTTTTTTAACTGAGATCTTCTGGAAATGAATTAACACTTGAATAACTTCCCAGTTCCCAAGAAAAGTCTCATCTTTTTAATATTGCATCTAACATTCCTTTATATTTAAGCCCCTTTTTACCAATCACTGTTCTCCAAACTTAATCCTCTTCCCATCCAGTCCTATTCTTCACTCATAGTCTCTCTTACTCCACATTCTGGCAAGACTCATTCATTCCTTAAGTTCTTTTGACTCCTGGCCTTTGAGAATGTTCTTCCTATTTACCTAGTATACTATTTCTTTCTAGGTTCCTCTTTCCATGCCCCTTCTTATCTTTGTTATCTTCTTGTTAGTTAAGTTCTGTACAGGGTTTCCAAGCAATGACTGGTGGGTTTGAGCCGCAGACCTTGCAGTTAGCAGCTCCACTGCTAATACTACAATGCCACACCAGGACATCCCTACATTTCTAAGGCTAGATTATTTATTTTTCAAGACTATATTATTATTAGGGGTCTTAGTGTGGTACTGTAGGGCAAATGACCCTAAACGTCAGAGGTTCAAAACCACCAGCTGGTTCCCTGGAAGTCCTGTAAGGTTGCTATGAGTCAAGGTTTCCAAGGAGCAGCTGGTGGGTTTGAGCTGCCAAATTTTCACAAAAGGGCTTCAAAAGTTTTGTGAATAAAAATACATTTTCCATAAACTCTTTGAAGCTCCCCGTATATGGAATCTTGGTGCCAAAATGGTTACACTCAGCTGCTAACCAAAAGGCTGTGGTTGGAACCCACCAAGCCACTATGAGAGAAGATCTGGAGATGTGCTCCTGTAAAGATTACCGGTTAGGAAACCCTATGGGGCTGTTCTTGTCCTCTGTCATACAGGATTGTTATGAGTCAAAATCAACTTGAGGGCATACAACAACAAATATACATGCACACAGAAACACACACATATTTATTAAAATAAACTTTTAAGTTGTCACTATTATTAGCCACTCTGATAGTTGTAAGATGACATACTATTGTGATTTTAATTTGCAGTTTCCTAAAGGGCCATACCATCCTGAATGGGCCCCATCTCGTCTGATCTCTTAAGCTTAGCAGGGTCGGGTCTAGTTAGTACTTGGATAGGAGACTGCCTGGGAATACCGGGTGCTGTAGGCTTTGGAGTCCTGGTGTGGTGCTGTGGGTTTATATGCCAGACTGCAAATCCATTTGAACTGCAAGGTTGGCGGTTCAAGCTTACCAGCTGCTCCTCGGAAACCCTATACAGGGTCCATATGGGTAGGAATCGAATTGACAGCACTTCACAACAATAAAAACAATGACTAATGGGGGACACCTGGTGAGGTGCTATAAGATCAGCACTGGACTGAGAACCACAAGTCTGCAGTTCAAACCACCAGCTGCTCCTTGGAAATCCTATACAGGGTCACTAAGAGTCAGTACTGACTCAACAACACTTAGGAACAACCTATGACTAATGGGAGTCCTGGTGGCAAGATTGGCAATTCAAACCCATGAGCTGCCCCTTAGAGACAGTACAAGGTCTCCATGGATTAGAGCTAAGGATGCTAAATATCTTGTCATATGCTTATTTTCCGTTTGTATAACTACTTCAGTGAAATGTCTGTTCTTGTCAAAGAAAGAGTTTAAAAATTTGACAAAGTCCAATTTATCAATCTTTCCTTTTATGCCTCATGTTTTTGGTGTCATTATTTCAGAACTCTGCCTAGCTCTAGATTCTCACATCTTTTTTTTTTTTTTAAGTGACGCCAAAGTAAATTGTATATGTCTTTCATTCATTTATTAGGTCAAATAATACTATGTTCAGAAATTCTATGTGTACTGGGGATTCTGTAGTAAACACTTGATACGACCTCTGTACAAAAACATCCTGTTACATGCTACTGGGGAGGTAGTCTAAAATAAGTAAACCAACAAATAAAGACAAATTATAGTATATGTTCTAGAGTAAATAAGTAAGTGTCGGGACAGAGAATAATGGGAGTAGAAGAAGGGAAAACATTCTTAAAGGAAATTGTGATATATGCTGTTATTATTGTTATGTGCTGTGGAGTCGGTTCCGACTCATAGCAACCCTGTACAGGGTTTCCGAGAATGTAAATCTTTACGGGAGCAGAAAGCCTCATCGTTCTCCTGCAGAACAGCTGGTAGTTTCAAACTGCTGACCATAAGATTAGCAGCCCAACTTGTAACTACTATGCTCCTTTGTAATATATGAGAGGGCTTTAAAAAATTTATGGAAAAAAATCCATGATCTTTTAGTTCCATTTTTCCATGATCTTTTGTATTAGCTGAGCCCCGAAGAATGAGGATGATTTATCCATTTAAAGTGTAGAGGGAAGAGAATTCCAGACAGAGGGAAGTACCTACAAAAGCTTCTGACACAGGAAAGAGTGTGTCTAGAACTGAAAAGGTAACGAGAGTGAGTAAGTTGGGGAGAAACACAAGATGAGGTTGGAGAGACAGGCAGAAGCCATGTCTGCAGGGCCTTGAAGGTTATGACAAGAGTTTGGAAAGTAGATACCCTTTACATATTTGCTAAACAAATTAAAGTATTTTAATTTTCTTGGGGGGGGGACTCTCTCTTGGTGTTAAAAATCCCTTTCTCATTCTTTTTGAACATGAAAGACAGCTTCCAAGCTTGTGGGATACCCAGAGCCAGAGGGAAAGCTTCTACCATATGTAGCAATAAAGGAGGAGAATCAATGTTTTGAAGATTTCATCTACTTTGAGAAGCAGCAAGAATCTCTCTCTGGTATTCTGAAACCTGGAGCCAGGGAGGAGGAGGAGGAGGAGAAAAAGGAAGAGAAAGTAAAAATGAATGATAAACACTAGTGTCAGAAAAAACATGAGATTGAAGTGGGCAAAGAAAAGAATGACTAGTTATAATTTCTGGCTTATTTGTGCCTTTCATTGTCTGGGCCATTTTATAACAATATAGGTTGTAGAAAAGTGAGAGAAATGTATATGACTTTTATACAGAGAAATGCAAATGAACCCTGTTCAATGGAGAGATACTGATTATTCATTCCCCTGTGGGTAGATACCTATTTTTTTTCTTTGTGATATCTATTAGCAAATTTATCTCAGCATTCCTGATGACTTCATGTGTATCTTCCTTGAAAGCATCTTTGAGCTGGTTGTATTATTTTAAGATTCCTTCATCAGTTAGTGGATTAAATAAAATCTCTGACATGTGTTTATTTTATAAATTTTTGAAAGTCATGATTTTATCTTTAAAAAATTATGTCCTAACAGTTCAGGAGGTACCACTAAGATGCACAATTGATTTGCATCTGACAGATGCATGTAAACGTCACAGCTCAAGAGAAGCACACTTTATGTGGTTTAAGCTTAGCTATTTCTGTCCTGGTTTCCCAGAGTGAAACTCCAGCAGCAATGAAATTAAAACTTTACTACCGACTCTGTTTCTCTATTCTCCCCCATCTCTATTGATCATCATTCCGTTTTTTTGCATGTGTGTGTGTTTTTTTATTCTGAGCACAGGATGGCAGCAGTGATTGGTGATTCGGTTTATGGTCTAGCCACTTGGTGATCTCCATAAGTAGATAATAAAGTGTATTAATAAATTTAATTATATTTTCAATGAAAGATCTCTGTTTTGATTGTCTTAGCTAGATAAATGAGGGCTTATATGAATAGAATATTCCTAAAGTTCCACATATGGAAATTTGATGTATAATATTTTTAATGTGCTAGACTGAAAGCAATTATTTTCTTGCAGGAAAAACTCATGAGTCTAGTTTAATAGTTTCCTTATTTTAAACCCTAGCTATGTCCTTTTCCTTAATGTACTGAAGCAGCGACCATGGACTTGATTCTGACTCATGGCAGCCCCATGTGGTAGAGGACAACAGAGGCATTGGAATGAACTTCATCACCAGATCTTCCTTCTGCAGTGCTCTGGGTAGGTTTTACCTTCAACTTTTCAGTTAACAGCTGAGTGCATTAACTATTTGCATTATCTGGGGAGGCCACCTATTTATTAGTGTTAGTAAAAATAAAAAGTATACATTTTATTTCACTAGGTTTATTTTTCCTAAACTTACATGGACTTATTGATCAAGTAAGCTAACACTACTCCTATGTAATGTTTAAGATTATAAAAAATGTAAAACTGTGTTCCACTAAAATCAATCATTATTCTTAAAAACTTTTTATGTCAACAGTAATTATGTTCTGTAGTATGTCAGCTTGAAAACTATTTTCAAGATATTTTTGAAACTTAAATTTCTGAACTGATATTAAACTGAGTTAATTAATGAATAAGCATCAAATACTTATATGATTTCTAAGAAGACAGAATACTGCAGGAATAATTTACTCAGTATAGCTTTGTTTCTTATTATGTTAATGAAGATGCATGTTCATCTTTGCTATGTGAAGAAAAAGTGTGAAAGGGTTCTGTGTGGTGGTGTGTGTATGAGCGTTGATAGCTAAAATGCTTACACATAATGTTTCCATTATCTAGGCTCCTAGTTTTATCTGTGAAATAGAAGTCAGTTCTTTTCTTAGATGTTATAACTAATATGTTGTTGTTTTTGTTAAGTGCCGTCGAGTCGATTCCAACCCATAGTGACCCTGTACAGGGTTTCCAAGGAGCATCTGGTGAGCTTGAACCACTGAACTTGCAGTTCAAATGACTACAGAGTTGGTTGGTTATGTGCCATGGAGTCGGTTCCGACTCATAGTGACCCTGTACAGGTTTCTGAGGCTATAAATAAATCTTTATGGGAGCAGAGAGCCTCATCTTTCTCCTGCGGAACAGCTGGTAGTTTCGAACTGCTGATCTTGAGGTTCGCAGCCCAATTGGTAACCACTATGCTACCAGAGTGCTAGGTATAAGTAGTATAAAAAAAAATTTTTTTTTCTTTAAGTAAACAACACACAAAGTTTTATTTCTGTCATTATTGTTCGTAGTATAATTGTTGTTGTTGCTGTTGTCAGGTGCCATCAAGTCGGAACCGACTCATAGCGACCCCATGCACTGCAGAACGAAACAATGTCCAATCCTGGGCCAACCTCACTACCACTGCCACACTTGACGCCATCAATGATGCCACCTGGCCGATCCATCTCGTTGGGTATCTTCCTCTTTTTCTCTGACCCTCCACCTTACCCAGCATGACGTCCTTCCTTCTCCAGCGACTGTTCCCTCCTGACAATATGTCCAAAGTATGAGACATGAAGTTTAGCCATCTTGGTCTCCAAGGAGCACTCTGACTGCACTTCTTCCAAAACAGATCTATTGGTTCTTTTGGCAGTCCATGACACTTTCAATATTCTCCTCCAACACCACAATTCAAAGGCATCAGATCTTCTACGATTTTCCTTATTCACTGTCCAGCATTCGCATCCATATGAGATTATTGAAAACCTTGGGTCAGGCGTACCTTAGTCCTCAAGGTGACATCTTTGCTCTTCAACACTTTTTTTTTTTTTAAAGGTTTTATTGTGAATTGAGTGAAGAATTACAGGGCAGATCATCATTTTGATATTCAACAAGTCATTTCAATGATTACAGTTTCCTCCATGCACCATCAGCTAACAGCATTTGCCTCTAGTACCTTTTTTTTTTTCTGGTTTACTGTTTATTGTTGTTTTTAACAGTGAAAATATAGAACTTGGGAGCAGCATTTAGCAGCTTTCTTTCTTTTTTTTTTAATGTTTTATTGTGAATTATGTGATAGTTTACATGGGAGAACATTAGTTTTACATTCATTCTATCGTATATGGCCCAATGCCAAGGGTAAAAACCCCCCCAAGGCAATCCTTCCCCGTACTCCCCAGGTCTTCAGCACACAGTCGCTCTCCCTCTGGATCTAAAGTCTCCAGCTGCTCCAATGCTCCATGTCATCATCTCTGGCTCCATTTCAGGCATCACTACTTCTCTGGGTAGAGTCCCGCTCTCTGCTCTTCTCCCTTGATGGTCCTAGGGACCTCCGCTCCTAGACTGAAAAGTTAATCACTCTCCTCCTTGCTATAAAACATCCACCTTTATATTTCCAACCCTCACAGTCAGTCCTGATAACAATTATTCACTATTATATCACAAGAGACCCATCTGCATTTCCTTGCATCAGCCCCGGCTAGTCAGATTGAATACTACTCACTGGAGATTCTACCTTCCTCCAGGCCCGCTGGATCTAGGTTCCCTCTTGAAAGCTTGTAAGCCAGTCACTTCTTGCCTTTATAGCCTCTCCACCCCCCATTTTGGGTAGCCAATGTCCAAGTTGCCCATCCCTGTCTACTCTGTGTGTGAAGGGGGTGGGAATGATCCTTGCTGTATAGATTTGTTTCCTCCTTTGAGCTCCTGCTTCCATAGATGTAGGTCAAGTTCATCAAATTGTATGAGAATACTTTTTTTTTTTCCCCCCTCTTCTTTTTACTTCTGGTTGAGCTCTGATCATCCAGTCATTGAAGCCAGGACAAGTGGGTATTATCTGCAAGTGTGGGTGTTCTTCTGCATATGCCCTCTCTTCTTATCAGCTGGACACTTCACTCTCCGCTCTAGTCCTCTGTGGCTATGTCACTGACTCTGGGCCCAAGAGTCCCCAGGTCTTGCCACACTGCTGGCCAACCAAGTCTTCACCCAGGTTCACGGAAGTCTATTGAGCGTTGTAGGGCTTAGCTCACCGCTTCATTGCTGTTTTTCCCTCACTTCCCCTTATCGATGTTGAGCGTGGTCACTAGTCACAGTGTTTATTCCCATTGAGTCTTAGTCTTGGAAGGGGGTTTGCACTGAGGGGACCCGACCACTTGCCTTGATGTTTCCTGGGTCTTCAACACTTTAAAAAGTTCCTGTGCAGCAGATTTGCCTAATGCAATATGTCGTCTGATCTCTTGACTGCTGTTTCTGCGAATGTTGATAGTTGATCCAAGAAGAATGAAGTCCTTGACAACTTCAAATATAATTATTCTTTCAACATTAATATAATGTTGAAAGAATAATTAATATAACCACCTATATTAGATAGAACAATAATGACAGAAATAAAACTATGTGTATTGTTTATTTAAAGAAAAATTTTTTTTCAAGTTCAGTTTTCAAAATGTTTAATCTCAGGATGCCTTTACATTCTCTTACATTAAAATTTATTAAGGTTCCCTAAGGGTTTTTATTTATATGAGCTGTACCTATCTATGGAGTTCTGGTGTGGCACTGCAGGATAAAGCACTAGAACATAAGGTCAGGTTGAACCACAAGGTCAGTGGTTCAAACTCACCACCCACTCCTTGGAAACCCTATACAGGGTTGCTATGAGTTAGAACTGACTTGAAGGCACTTAATAACAATAACAACATACCAATCTATATTTACTCTATTCAAAATTTAAACTGACAAATTAAAAAAATGTGTATTACCTGTTTTATGTGAAAGTAGCAATGATGAAGCTATTTTACATTAAAATAAATCAAATTTTTAATGTACTATTTTATAGAATTGAAAATTACTTTTATATCCAGCTGAATAGAAATCACCTGGATTCTCATTATTTGTTTTGTCATTCAATCAGAAGATATCACATACATGCTGGAAAAAGTCCATTGTATATTCATGAGAGGAGGAGAATGAAAATGGCAAATAAAGTCTTAATATTACAATTTTGATCATGTGGGCCCATAAGTGGACCCCCACGAGTACTCAGACTTTTCCTAAAGTGCCAGACTGTTAAGCCAAGATCAAGCAGAACAAGAATAGCACAGGACTGGATGAACTGAGAAGGGAAACTTTCATTTGTTTAGAGTCCTGGTGTAGTGCCGCTGTAGGCACTGGACAGCCAACCACAAGGACAGAGGTTCAAATGCACCAGATAATCCTTGGAAACCCACTATAGGATCACTGTGAGTGGATGGCCCTTCACCACCTCCGCCACCACAGTCTGTTTAGAATACTGTTGATTGATTAGTTGTAGTGCTGTATTGCTGGATGGCTCTGTTGTTGTTCTTTGTTAAGAGCCATAGCAGTCCTAACTCACAGCGACCCTATAATAGGGTTTCCAAGGAGTGGCTGGTAGGCTTGAACTGCTGACTTTGTGGCTAGTAATCAAGTGCTTATCCTACAGTGACACACCAGGACTTGCAAAATAAACCCAAGGGGTTCTATGAGGAGTTCATGGAAAAACTGAATGAAAAGATAATAAAAATTCCCCATAAATTGAATGAAGCTCACTCATATATGGTTAATTAGCATTCTTGCTGCTAACTCATCAGGCCATGCCTAATTAGAGCAGTCTTTGTTGTGATCAGTTCTAATCTCTAAGGCTAGTTTGAACATGTTTGTGTACTGTGGGGTGGTAGGTGATGGGAGAGATACTGTCAAGGAAAATTGAGATATTTTGAACTAAAAAAAAAAAAAAAAAAAGATTAGTGTGAGTCCAGTTCAGTGCATCCTTCTGGGTTTCTGGCACCTATCTGTTGCTTGAAGCTATTTTACTTCTTTGTGGGTTGTAGAAAGCTTCTTGCTGTTAAGTGTCATGGAGTTGGTTCTGACTCATAGTGATCCTATATAAGAGCAGCTGGTGGGTTTGAACTGCCAACCTTGTGGTTCATAGTTCAGTGCTTATCTTATAGCATCACACCAGAAAGCTTAGCAGTAATAAATATACTTCTTAAGTTTTAGAGGCAAAGAACAGATACTGTTTCTATTTTTAAACAGATATTATTTAAATGTGACTTTCAGTGTTTTATAAAAATGAAACTCTGACAAGATTATGTGGGGCAGGGTGTGGCAAAGGTGGGGAGAGATTTAGAGGGAAACTCCTGTGGAAAAGACATTTTCCATTAGGGTTGGCAAGAACAGCTTGTCTGTGGGTTCCACAGTAGCCAAGACCTTCTCCCCTACTCTGTTGTTGTTGGTAAGTGCTGTTGAATTACTCCTGATTCACAGAGACACAGTATAAGGTTTCTGAAGAGCGGCTGAAGGATTTGAACTGCCAACTTGTGGTTAACAGTCCAGTGCTTACCCTACAGCACCACACCAGGACTGCTTACTCCACTACTCTGCTTGGATGTGAATTATTCCAAGGAGACTGCTGCTAGGCTCTTAGACTTCAGCCTCCCCACAATCCCCAGAGTTGCTAGTTTGGGCTAAAGGACTAAAGTCCTGAGATCTAAAAGCATCACGAGGATGTTGTTGCTGTTGCTATGAATTGGTGCTGTCCAATTTGCTCCAACTCATAGCAACTTTATGCACAACTGAATGAAACACTGCCTAGTTCTGTGCCAATTTGTTTTTATTCTTGAGCCCATTGCTGCTGCCACTGTGCCAATCCATCTTGTTAGGGGTCTTCCTCTTCTCTGACCCTCCACTTTATTGAGAATAATGTCCTTTTCCAGGGACTTGTCCCTCCTGATAACATGTCCGAGGCATGTGTAAGAAATACCTAGTGTGGAGTCCTGATCAGATGGTTTCCCTGATATTTTGGTACCAGTTAAGACTCTCCTAGTTCATTGGCAGGAGTCCTGGTGTGGCACTGTTAGATCAGCACTAGACTGCTAATCACAAGGTTGGTGGTTCAAGCCCACCAGCCATTCCTTGGAAACCTATACAGGGTTGCTGAGTCAGAACTGACTTGATAGCACATAACAATAACAACAGCAAGTTTGTTGGTATAATTCTTAGAGGGGAGAAGTCCAGCTCAAATGATATTTCCCATAAGCCCTTTAGCATAGGTGCTCAAAATAGGATTTAAGCTGATGACAAGAATTGAATCAAATAAACAAATTTTTTGCATACCAGAGTTTTTGCACTTAAGATTTACACTTGCTATGTAATGCTTCTGGATCTTTCCTTGACCTCCCTGTCTTCTCAGTGACTGGTTTACAGCCTCAGCCACTGAGAAATGGAAGATATTTCATTTTTTTGTACTCTTCTTTCTGGTTTTCAGGTATACTAAAATTCTTTCTGGGAGTAGAATTTACACATCAACAGGAGTTTGCTACATTTATGAGTTATCTCTTTCTTCCTGGCCTCTCTCTCCCACTGAAGGAGGTAGAAAGGATAATTATTACCTCCTATTTTGTGATACACAGTTCCTAAAATCTCTTTTCTAGAAAATTAAAAGCTTAATGAAAGAACTTTATCACACACATAGTAAAGTTAATAAAAACAATATTCTTTACTTATTTATTTGCGAGCAAATCTCCAGGATAACTGACATGTTTATTAGCATGGATAATGAAGGCTGAGAAGTGCTCCGCTGCTAGCACAGCCAAGTCACAACTGCCAAGTCTGTTTGCTACACGTTTGCTGCCTCTTGAGAAGTACTGGAAAAGACAATCTTTACACCTTCCAAATCCACATCCTCAATTACGATAATTAGGAACCAAGATAAATTAGACATGAAACCAAGATAAATTTGGACATGTTAGAAATAACACATTTAACACTTCAAAACCCCTAACATCAGCTGTTGCTTTTGTGATATTAAGAGTCCCACAGTGTGATGGGAATGGAAACAGACATGTTGCAAATCTCTACTGTTCTCTTACAGGGAAGACCTCAGCCCTTTGCCACTGTAATCTCAGAAGCCACCTTGCAGCAGACTGCTCCACCCAGGCCTAAAAACTTCTTGGAAGCTATGAGGAAGACTAATTTAGTAATCTGCCAATTAGTAAGGACAACTACCACCCACAATTACACACCTTCTTTCTGGATGTAATTTGAGCCAGGAAGTGTGGACTGAGATTCCCTCTTTTTCTTCTATGATTTTTAGCATCTACAGTGCTATTCTCAATCATTCTAAAACTAAAGGTTGTGAATGGAAGGCATGTATTCTTTGTTCATACTACTGAATTCTGATATTTGCTTTCAGAGCCAAATAGAATTCCCTGTACAAAAAGTCAGATTCTAAATTGAGGCAGTTTTACAGCTAGAGAGGACGGGACAAAGAACAATCATATGCATAAAATCTGGCTTAAAATAAATCAAGCTCTTAGAAAATATGAATTTTAGTAAAAACTGTTATTATGATAATATTGTTAGATTTTTTTCAGCATAGTCATTAATGTGACATTATCAGTTGGCAAAACATTTTATGGTCTGAACTATTTTTGAGCCAAAACGTAAGGCTGTTCATAGTAGTGAAGAATATTTTGTTTTTATTACTTATTATTCAATTAATCCAATAACACATTTCATTTCTTTGTTGTTGTTAAGTGCTGCTGAATTGGTTCTGACTCAGAGAAACCCTTATAGGGTTTCCAAGGAGCAGCTGGTGAGTTTGAACTGCCAGCCTTGAAGTTTAAACCAATTTTCTTGTCGAGTACTCAGCCTACAGAGTTTATCCTACAGCATCAGCCTAGGAACCCAACACATTTCATTAAGACACATAAACTTCATGATTCTGAGATTTAAAAACAGGATTTTTATAACACATGTTGTTGTTGTTAAGTGCCATCGAGTCAGTTCCGACCCATAGCGACCCTGTATAGGGTCTCCAAGGAGCAGCTGGTGAGCTTGAACTGCCAACCTTGCAGCTCAAACGGGTATGCAATCTGGCCCATTAACCCACAGCGCCATACCAGGACTCCATTATAAGGCATAGTCCTATAAAATTTTTAATATATATCAATATATGCATTTTGTTTTCATTAATTTTTTCTTCTTCTTCTTTTTGTCCAGAGGGGCAAATGAAATGTCTAAAATTTGTTTCTTTCCTGAAGCATAGCAAAGGGTTCTTGGTAGGGCTTGAAATATGGCAGAAGAGTTGGTCTCCCTAAGGGGTGTTGTTTAATTTTAAGACAATGGAATGCTCTTGGAGGTAAATATCTAGTATTTACCTCCAAGAGAAGTCCAGTGTAGTAAACTCAACTCACAAACAAACCAGATGTCTCCAGAGGAACAATAAAACTATTCTGCAAGTTGTGGGATTCTCTGTACTACTCTGTGACCTACCCATAGTGCATCCCAATTAGGGTACCCAGGAATGTTGGGAGCCCCATGGATTTCTGCTTTGTGGGGGCCTAATTATGGATACCACATGTCTGCCACATGATAGTTACAGACATTCAGGTGGACTCCATTGTCTCATACCTTTTCCCCCATGGATACACCCCCTGATGTGATGATGACGTCAGCACGACTGATACCCTCATTCAAGGCATTGAGCAAGTCATCTGGGCTGGAAAAAAAAAAAAAAAAAAGGATAAATACATTAACACACAGGTGAGGTTTCAGATACAGTGCCAACTTAAAGCAAAACCACCTTATTCACCAAGTGGGTGTCAACATGAGTATAGCACTAGATTCTGTATGAAGCAGAAATCCAAAGAGGCCCTGACCAGCAGGAACATAACTCTTATTGTGAAGAAAACCAAAGAACCAAACCCACTGCCACTGAGTTTGATCCCGACTCACAGTGAGAACATAAATCTTTACGGGATCAGCCTCATCTTTCTTTTATGGAGCAGCTGGTGATTTTGAATTGCCGGCCATTTGGTTAACAGCCCAGAGCCTAACTCTCAGTGCTGTCATGGCTCCTAGTTGTGAAGAAAGCACCACATAACTGCTGAAAGAGTGGCTACTGGAGCTTTCTTTTCATGGGGCTTTTGATCTAACAGGGCCAGGGCAGAGTAATGAGGAAACCCCGTGAGTTGTTTGTAGGGGGTCCAAGCAACCAGGTTGCCTGGCAGTGTCTGGGTTTTAGTATTGAGAGTCACATATGCTAGTAAGTTCTGGGCAAATTATGGCAGTTGCTGACTCTACATATTGGCGAGATGACAGGGGGATCTTTAAAGGCCTGAGAGAAATGACTGGATTTTGGCAGGTGGAAGGGAAGGGAGAACACTTTTTCAGCAAGAAGATCTGCAGTAGCTCAGGGTTGGAATGGTGACTGAGCCTGTGGTCTTTCTGGAACATGCCCTGTCTAGAGTGGTAGAGCAGACTGGGGATGACTGGGATTGGCAGGGTTGGCACACTTTTGGCAGGCCCTCAAGCTCCAGAATTTGAACTTGGTGTAACAGAAAATGAGGTGGGGGACACAGAAATATAAAAAGGCAGTTACGTGCTTACTGGGAAAATAAAGAGTAGATAAAGAAAGAGCAAGTATAACCCAGCTTCTTAGATTATTTGCTTAGCATACAGCTTGAATAAGTATGGTGAAAGAATACAACCTTGTCGCAAATCATGCTTAATTTTAAACCATTCAGTGTTCCCATGATCTGTTCGAACAACTGCCTCTTGGTCCAGGTACACATTCCTCATGAGCACAATTAAGTGCTCTGGCATACTCATACTTCACAATATAGTCCATAGCTTGTCATGATCCAAAAAATAAAAAGCCTTTGCGTAGTCAATAAAGCACAAGTAAATATCCTTCTGATATGCTCTGCTTTCAGTCAAGATCCATCGGACATCAGCAATAATATCTGTCATTCCACGGCCTCTTCTGAATCCAGCTTGAAGTTCTGTAAGTTCTCGGTCAAAGTATGATTGTAGTCATTTCTGTATTACCTTTAGTAAAACTTTACTCTCATGGGATATCAAAGAGATTGTCCGATGATTTCGACTTTCCGTTGGGTCACCTCTCTTTGGAATGGGCACAAATATGGATCTCTACCAACAGAGCATGGGAACACTGAATGTTTTAAAATTAAGAAAGGTGTGCGACAAGGTTGTATTCTTTCACCATACTTATTCAACCTGTATGCTGAGCAAATAATATGAGAAGCTGGCTTCTATGAAGAAAAACATGGCTTCAGGATTGGAGGAAGACTCATTAACAACCTGCGATATGCAGATGTTACAACCTTACTTGCTGAATGTGAAGAGGACTTAAAACATTTACTGATGAAGATCAAAGAGCACACAGCCTTCGGTATAGATTACATCTCAATGTCAAGAAAACAAAAATCCTCACCACTGGACCAATAAGCAACGTTCTTATCAACAGAGAAAAGATTGAAGTTGTCAAGGACTTCATTCTTCTTGGATCAACTATCAACACTCACGGAAGCAGCAGTCAAGAGATCAGACGACGTATTGCATTAGGCAAATCTGCTGCACAGGAACTTTTTTAAGTGTTGAAGAGCAAAGATGACAGCTTGAGGACTAAGGTGCGCCTGACCCAAGCCACGGTATTTTCAATAACCACATATGGATGCGAATGCTGGACAGTGAATAAAGACGATCGTGGAAGAATTGATGCCTTTGAATTATGGTGTTGGAGGAAAATGCTAAAAGTGCCATAGGCTGCCAAAAGAACCAATAGATCGGTTTTGGAAGAAGCGCAGCCAGAGTGCTCCTTAGATGCCAAGATGACCAAACTTCGTCTCTCATACTTTGGACATATTGTCAGGAGGGAACAGTCGCTGGAGAAGGATATCATGCTTGGTAAGATGGAGGGTCAGAGAAAAAGAAGAAGACCCTCAACTAGACGGATTGGCCAGGTGGCATCATTGATGGACTCAAGTGTGGCAGTGGCAGTGAGGTTGGCCCAGGATCGGACATTGTTTCGTTCTGCTGTGCATGGGGTTGCTATGAGTCGGTTCCAACTCGATGGCACCTAACAACAACAACAAACCAATCAGTCGGCCAGATAGTTGTCTTCCAAATTTCTTGGCAGAGATGAGTGAATGCCTCCTGTGCTGCCTCACTTTCTTGAAAATTTCAAATTTTATTCTATCAATTTCTGGTGCCTTGCTCTTTGTCAATTCCTTCAATACACCTTGGACTTCCTCTTTCAGTATCATTGGCTCTTGATCATATGCTACCTCTTGAAATAGCTGAACATTAACCATTTCCTTTTGGTACAGTGACTCTGTGTATGCCTTCCATCTTCTCTTGAGGTTTCCTGCATCATTCAATAATTTGCCCATGGAATCTTTCAATAACGAAAGTCGAGGCTTGAATTTTTTCTTCAGGTCCCTCAGCTTGAGAAATGCTGAGTGTGTTCTTCCTTTTTGGTTTTCTGATTCCAGATCTTTGCACATTTTGTTGTAATATTTGGATTTAACTTCTCAAGCTGATCTTTGAAATTTTCTGTCAGCTCTTGGACCTCTTTATTTCTTCCATTTGCTTTAGCATCTCTACGCTGGAGAGCAAGTTTCAGTGTCTCTTCTGACATCCATTTTGACCTTTTCCTTATTTCTTGTCTTCTTAATGACTTTTTGTTTTCTTCATGTATGATGTTCTTGATGTCCTCACACAATTCTTCTGGTCTTCGGTCTTTAATGTTTAATGTATCAAATCTGTTCTTCAGATGATCTCTAAATTCAGGTGGGATATACTCAAGGTCATATTTTGGCACCCGTGGACTTGTTTTCATGTTCTTCAGCTTCAGGTTGAATTTGCATATGAGTAATTGCTGGTCTGTTTCACAGTCTGCCCCTGGCCTTGTTTTGACTGATGATACAGAGCTTTTCCATTGTCTCTTTCTGCAGATGGCAGATGTATTCAATTTGATTTCTATGTGTTCCATCTGGTGAGATCTATGTGTATAGTTGTCTCTTATGCTGTTGTCTAAAAAAGGTATGTGAAATGAACAAATCATTGATTTTGCAGAATTCTATCATGTGTTCTCCAGCATCATTTCTTTCATCAAGGCCATATATTTCAACTATTGATCCTTCTTTTTTACTCCCAACCTTTGCATTCCAGTCACCAGTAATGATTAATACATCTTGATTGCATGTTTGATCAATTTCTTACCAACATAGGGACACTTTAAAGCCAATCAGTTAATTGCTTATGCAGCCACAAAAATTACCTAGGTATTCAATAAAGGTGTTAGACAAATCTGCTGCAAAAGATCTCTTTAAAATATTACAGAACAAAGATGTCCATTTTGAAGACCAAGGTGCACCTGACCCAAGGCCATTGTATTTTCAATTTCCTCATATGCATGTGAAAGTTGGACAATGAATACAAAAGATCGTAGAAGAACTGGTGCATTTGAATTGCTTTGTTGGCAAAGAATACTGAAAGCCAATGGATTACCAGAAGAACAAATTTGTCTTGGAAGAAGTATAGCTAGGATGCTTCTTAGAAGCGAAATGGTGAGACTTCTCCCGTTCTTTGGACATGCGCTTGGTAGGGATCAGCTCCTGGAGAAGAACATCATGGTTGATAAAGGGTAGAGGGTCAATGAAAAAGAGGACGTGTTGACAAAGTGGCATCAACAATCAGTTCAAATGTAACGATTGTGAGGCTGGTGCAGGACTGAACAGTGTTTATTCTATTGTGCATAGGATTGCTCTGAGTCGGCAGAAACTCGACAGCACCTAACAACAACAACATGAGTAAAATTACAAAATAAAACAACTAAAAATCTCTGAAATGGAAGGATTTTGAGGTTAAACTGGTAGGGCAAACATGTTAAAAGAATTATACTCAATAATGGGCATATTTAAGATATTTTAGAAGTAAGTAATTTGAATATATCTCTCATCAGTTTTTTTTTCTTCTCATTTTGTGTTATGGAAAGCAATGAAAAATAGTTCTGTTGTGTTAAAATATTACAAGATGTGTTTGATGAACTCTTAGTAACTATATGCCCAGAATTCCAAGTCCCTTGTCTTGCTGGATCCTGCCATAAGGCTGCTAGGCCAAATGGATGACTTACGGAGTGAATGCAAAACCATCACAAACACAGCACCATACCGAATGTGGGTTAGGTCAAAAGATAATGACTATTATAAACAATTTTCTAGAACAAAGCTAATCTTACCAACTTTACAACATGTAATTTATAGCCTATATTAATTCTAAAATATTGACTATTAACATTGTATTTTCTCCAAAGTCACTGGAAGCAAAGCAACAATGATGTGCACATTATAATAGCTTTAAACTTTGTAGGTGTAGAAAAGTCCTGGGAGAGATTAACTGATGATTATAAATAAATATACTTCTCAGTGATTTTTTTTCTTGTTTTGGTATTATCAGAGAAAAATTTTCATCCTTTTTTTCAAAATGCAGTCATCAACTCCTCATAAAACCTTTTTTAATTTGTGAAATTAAAACCTTTTTTAATTTGTGAAAAAAAAAAAAGGATTTGCCCCAAATCCTTACTGTAATGCATCACGTTTCAAAGAACATTGTCAGCTTTCCAATCTGTGGTGGATGGTTTGCAAACTCACTGAATTTCAAAGTTGAAAGGGCCTTTGGAGGTCCTGTTCAATCTCACATCTGAACCTATGTCTTGGGTCCCGCCCTCTCCTTTTGCCCCTTTCTCTGACTCTGCTTTCTATCGAACACTTCTGGTATCTGAGATCTGATAATAGGATCATGAATTACAGAAGGGACAGGTACCAATGTATGACAGTAGTCAGAGGATCTATGACTTCATTTATACTGTATGCTATATTTCCATTTATTACTTCACAATAAATCTGTTAGGTGAACTGTATATTACTATGACATTTTTTTATAGCAAAGAAAGCAATAAGAGAGTCAAAGTAGTCTGTTAAAGGATAGATAGAGCAGTACCATGGCTTGGATCAGGGGCACCTTAGACCTCAAACTAACATCTTTGCTCTTTAACACTTCAAAGAGGTCATTTGCAGCTGTGGTTCCTTGTAAAATGATTGATCCACCCCAGTGCTGCTAACCTCATGGTCAGCAGTTCAAAACTACCAGGGGTTCTGCGTGAGAAACATGAGGCTTTCTACTCCTGTAAAGGTTTACAGCCTTGGAAACCCTATGCAGAATCTACTCCACAGCACACAACCACCACCAGTGCCTAATTAGAAGATATTGTTGAGGTTTTTTTCAGGTACATGACATGCCATACAAGGAAAATTCTCGTGAGAACTGACCCTTGTACAGGACATCAGGAAAGAATGAAAAACCAAAATGGATGTCAGCAGAGACTCTGAAACTTGTTCTTGAATAAATATAGAGAAACTAAAGTAAATTGAAGAAATGAAGACGTAAAAGAGCTGAACAGAAACTTTCGAAGGGCAGTTCACAAAGGTAAATTCAAACATCATAATGAAATGCGCAAAGACTTGAAGTTAGAAAACCCAAAGGAAATAGTATGCTTAGCATTTCTCAAGCTGAAAGAACTGAAGGAAAAAATACAAGCCTCAACTTGAAATATTAAGAAATCTATGGGACAACAAACAAGATGGCGGATC
>NW_006408739.1:1269600-1275903 GCF_000296735.1 Chrysochloris asiatica
ATAGTCCAGAAACAGAGGACCCTAGGACCATCAAGAGAGGAACACACAAATAGAATGTGGGACCTTATCCAGAGAAGCAGCAGCGCCAGAGATGGAGGCAGAGATGGGGGCATGGAGAGGTGGAGTGCCTGAGGACTCTAGATTCATCAACTAAGAAGAGAAGGACTAAGAACTGGTGGCCAGGCGGCAGACTTGCAGAATGTGCCCTTTGGAGATGTAATTTATTATATATATATGCCTGAGTGGGGAAAAAAAAAATACTATACTGAATAAAATGAACCAGACATAAAAGGACAAATACTGTATGATCTAATTTATATGAAATATCCAGAACAGACAAACACATACAGACTTAAGTTTATTAGTGGTCAATGTTAAAGAAGGAGTCCTGGTGTGGCGCTGTGGGCTAATGTGTCAGACTGCAAAGTCGTTTGAATTTCAAGGTCGGTGGTTCAAGCTCATCAGCTGCTCCTTGGAAACCCTATACAGGGTCGCTATGGGTCGGAATTGACTCGGTGGCACTTAACAACAACAATGTTAGAGAAAGGGAAGAATGGGAAGTTATTGTTAAAGAGTTTCTGTTTGAGGTGATAAAAACTACTTAGAAATAGGTAGTACTGATGGTTGTACAATTTGTTAGATATAATTAATGTCACTGACTTATATACTTAAAAATGGTTAAATGATGAATTTTCAAGCATATATTTTACCACAATAAAGTTATTTGTAAAAGATAAAAAAAAAAAGAAATCTATGGAAAAAAATATTGAATGATGCAGAAAGCACCAAAAGACAGAAGGAATACACAGAGTCATTATACCAAAAAGAAATGGCTGATATTCAACCATTTCAGGAAGCAGTATATGATCAAGAGCCAATGGTACTGAAGGAAGAAGTCCAAGCTGTACTGAAGACTCATTTTCATTAGTTATAAAATGAAAGCATTTCAGCTAGGCCTTTTCTATCTCTAACATTCACTTGAGGCTAGCTGGGATCTAGTCAAAGCACAAAGGTTTCATTTTTAAGTTAACCCAAAAGGTTACTCAAATAACAAAAAGACTAAGTACTAAGTCTGGGAAAGCCCAAATCTTTGCTTTCCAGATTAGGAAGCAGAGTACCCTCTTCTTCAATCTTTTGGGAGTGGCCAACTTTCCATTGATGTTCAGGAGTCCCTTTTACCACTTGTGATCCTCTTTCCCACGATGGCTACATTCTCATAAAGCCTAAGGAACTTTAGCAGCTTACTAAACCCTGGGAGTAAATAGAGTCTCAGTACTCAAATGAAAATACCAATAATGTAAGGAGCTAGCATCCCAGGACAATACAGGTGATTAATGCCCTAAACTGATAACTGAAAGCTTATAGTTCACCCAGAAGCACCTTGGAAGAAAGGCCTGGAGACCTGCTTCTGAAAAATCAGTTACTAAAAAACCCTAAGGACTATAGTTCTACTCTTTCACACATCAGTTGGAACTGATTCCAAAGCAACTGGTGTGGTATTGGCTTTAAGGCGCTATAAGATAAGCACCGGACTGCTAACTGCACAGTTGGCAGTTCAAACCCACCAGTTGCTCCTTGGGAACCCAATATAGGGTCACTATGAGTAGGAAACTGACTTGAAGGCACTTAGCAACAACAACAAAAGGAACAAACAAACAAACAAAAATAACATAGATGGCAGCTCCTAGTTAAACAGAACCACTGGAGGAAACAGATAATTTTAACGACAATTAAAACACTATTGGGAGAGTCATTACAACATTAAAAAGGTGTTACAGAATAGAAAACTTGATTTTCACATTTAAGATTTTAATTGATAAAGGTGAGTAGAATCACTGTTGGAAACTCATTTAGTGGCCTGGAAAAACAAGTGGCAAAATATCTTGGGGCACTATAAAACAAACTGAGATGGAAGTCACAGAGAAAATAATAAGACACTTAAGGAAATAATAAAAAAAAAACTTCAAGGACAGATTAAGAAACTTACATATTACCAATAGGAATTCCATAAGGAGAAAAAGGAGCAGAACCGAGGTAGAAAACAGCAGGGAATTTCACTGATTTAAAAATACTAAAGCTTGAAGATGAAAAGGTTTACTGAGCTCCAGCCAAGAATGATGGGGAAAAAAATAAAAAATCACACTCACGTAATCATGTAATCATGTCCTGATAAAAACCTGTAATTTCAAGAATAAAGAGAAAATCTTATGAGACATCTGGCAAGATGAAAGACCCGGCAATAGACCAAATGAAACAGGCATAGGCGAAAATCCTAGAATCTTGAACTTCAAAGGAAATGTTAGAGAAGTGGATTGAATGATTGCTGGAAGAAAGAGCTGATCAGGGACCACAAAAGAGGGAGCCTGACTGGTGAACAGTCTGCCAGATGCAGCATGACCATCTTGGACTTTTGTGAGCAGCTTTGGTGACAGAAGACGGCCTGGTAGAGCAGATTCACAAAGGTGATGGGAAAGGCACAATTTCTTCTTTTACCCCACACTACTCTGTAAAGATTTACACCCTCGGAAACCCTGTACAGGGTCGCTATGGGTCGGAACCGACTCGATGGCACTTCTCAACAACAACAACAACAACAACTCTGGTGACCAGAGGTGTGGCCAGTTCCCACTCCCAGTGCAGACCCTGCTCTTTGGGAGTTCAAAGACACATGGTTATAAGCCACACCAGTGTGAGGCAAGGGCTGGATGCATTGCTTTGGTGTCTAGATTCAGGTCCAACTCCAGACCTACAGAATCCTCAGAGCCACTAGACTAGTGTTATGCTAGCAGAAACCCTCATAAACAGCCACCATGGCCCCAGCTACTCTGTGGTCCTAACAGACACAGAAACCAGCTCTATCAAGGGTCTCCATGAACTATTTTCAGAGTGAGTGCCCTGAACATAGATAACACCCAGGCCTACAGGAACTCCATCTAGGGCCAGGAACTACACTGTCACATCCCTCCCACACCTCCTTCGTGAGCTTCTTGGCTAGCAGGATACCCCCAGAGTTTTTTTCTCTCTGGGTCCAACAGCTGCATATTTATTTTGTTTTTATCTTGTCATTGTTTTTGTTTGATTATTATTTCTTCTCCTTTTCTTTTTAGTCCCTTCAATTTTATTCTTTTAATTTCTGCTTATGTTTTTCCTTTTCTCCTATTTCTCATCCCCTCTTGTCAGCTTCTTTTTAATCTTTTTTTTTACTACTTTTTTACTCTGTCATTTCATCTTCACTTTCCCTGTTTCTTTTAGGTTTTTAAAAATTTCTTTCTTTTATTTTCTCTTCCATATTTCCATTTTCCTGTCCTTCTTTTTGCTTTTTATTTAGTATATTGTTTTTTTTGGGGGGGTTGCTGCTTGTTTTTTATTTTTTTCTTTTTTATTATTATTTTCACTTTTCATTGTTGGTTGGTTGCTTGCTTGTTTATTCTGTTTGGTTTCCTTGTGTGTGTGTTAGGGGGTGGTGTTTCTCCCCGTTCTCCTTTTTCCCACAACTGTGCCCATACAGCCCAACGATAACAGTACCTTCTGCAACTCCACCCAATGGGAAAGAGCTAATACCAGCTCTTATACCACCTGATCAATGATAGACAGTGTTAGCACCAGCTAAACCCACCCTAAACTGAAGTGCATGAACAGCAAATGTAGAATGGTGCACACTCATCATTCTTCCATTCTCTAACACTCATAAGAGATAGTTGGTGAGAGCCTCAGAATACATTAGCATCCAGTCATCAATTAAGTACAAATATAGCAACAACATAATGTCCTGTAGACAACAAATTTTAGCTTACGTGAATAAATGAGAGAATGGCTCAAACAAATGACCAAGATGCAAAGCCAGAAAATGTTTCTGAGGAAGAAAAGGTAATGGAACTACCAGAGAAAGAAATCAAAAGAATGATATTATGGTACCTTCAAAGGATTTACAGAAAGATGGAAGAAAGCAAGGAAAACACAGAAAAGACTTTAGAAGAATTCAGGAAAACACTACAAGAACAGACAAAAGCAAATTCTGAAACAATCCTAAATCTGCAGTTAGAAATATGGAAGGGTAATACTAAGATTTCGGATGTAGACAATACATTGAAAGTATTTGACAAGACATTTGAAACTCTGGAAGCAGGAATTAGTGAGTTTGAAGATAAATCTCTCAATACTAGTATTCTAGACGAACAATCAGAAAAAATAATGAAAAAATCTGAAGAAAGCCTAAGAATTATGTAGGACACCATGAAGAAGAATAACTTACTGGTGACTGTAATTCTAGAACAGGAAGAGACAATAAAATGCAATCAGAAAATTGTTTAAAAGCTATTGGAGGAAAACTTCCCTAACATCATGAAAAATGAGAAGCTAAGCAATAGCAATAAAAGGGAGAGAGCCTAAATGCCCACCAAAAGAAGAACGGTTAAACAAACTTTGGTACATACATACATACAATGGAGGACTATATTGGAAAACAGTAATGAATTTTCAAAACACCTCACAACATGAATGAACCTGGACGACACTGTTGTTGTTAAGTGGCTTCGAGGCTGTTCCAACTCATAGCGATCCTGTATAGGGTTTCCGAGGAGCGGCTGGTGAGCTTGAACCACCAACCTTGTGGTTTAAACCGACCTCACAGTCCATTAGCCTGCAATGCCACACCTGGACTCCTGGAGGACACCATTCTGAGCGAAATCATAAAAGGACAAATGTTGTTATGAGACCACTGTTATAAAAGTTAATAAAATAATTTCTTGCTAAATGAAGCATTCTGTGATGGTTATGGGGGTGGAGGAAATTATTCATGTGCTAGAGGGTAGACATGTTAACATGGTGATGGGGCAGGCAATATATAACGAGAGGGAGGTTAACAGATGAAAGATGAAGGTATAAGGAGTTACAGGGAGAAATGCAACAGGTAAAGAAAATAAAGGTAAATACTGTTAACTGATGGACCACTATTGCAATTGGGCATTGGCGTTGCAGGATAATGCACTGGACTACAAGGTCTGTCTGAACCACAAAATTGGCAGTTCAAACTCACCAGCCGCTCCTCAGAAACCCTATACATGGTTGCTATGAGTAGGAACCTACTCGAAGGCACTTAACAACAACAACAGCAACATAATGAAGCAAAGTATAGCATTTGCTGACTGTAAAACTGATGATCTGTTGTGTAAACCTTCATTCAATTTACATTAAAAAGTTTGAAAAAAAAAATAAAGAGAAAATGTTAAAAGTTGTCAGACAGAAAGACTGGGTTAATAACAAAAAAAAAAGACTATTGGCTTTGGGCTTCTCACCTAGAATCACAGAAACTAAAAACAGTCGATTGATATCAAGCAGCAACCCTTAAATTCTATATGTAGTCAGATAGCACTTATCTGTCAGGATAAGCACTGGACTGCTAATCAAAAGGTTCAAACCTACCAGTTGCTCCTCGAAGAGCGTCTTCATGAGTCAGCACTGACTTGATGACACTTAACAACAACAACATCAAGAAGACAAAATGATAGTTGTGAAAATGCAAATATTCAGATTATAAATCATTAAGGAATGTGTTAGCAAAAAGATTCTCAATGACGAAATTTAATCAGAACAGAGAACTCAAGATTGAGGAAGATGTAGAGGAGAGGAAAAGGCACTGAAATACAAACACATACACATTCACTTATTAAAATACAAAGATAAATCTAAATAGATAGTGACTGAATAAAGGATTATGATATATAACTAAATATGGATTCCTAAAGTATTCCTACAAAAACCATTAGAACTGCCTATCTCAGACAGAAAGCACTATTGCAGTGGAGTGGGAGGAGGTAGGGTAAGTAAAAGTATTCTAAAGGCCTCATGTTACTAGCGTAGGGGGAGTATGGGAGAGATAGAAGTGCCTTGTTGGAGGGATACAGTTAGAACATTTAAAAAATATATAATAGTGGAGAACAAACAAAAAAAGGATAAAAAAATCCAAAGAAGGCCTGAGATTCATGTTGGATAACATGAAGAGGAATAACATAAGAATTATTGGCATTCCAGAACAGGAACAATCAGACAAGCCCACAGAGGAGATAGTTGAAGAGCTTCTGGAAGAATATTTTCCTAACATCATGAAAAGTGAAAAGATAAGCATTCAAGAAGCTCAACGAACCCCAGGATGGATACACCCTAAAAGACAATCACCAAGACATACAGTAATCAAGCTCTCCAAAATCAAAGATAAGGACAGTATCTTGAAAGCAGCTAGGCAAAAGAGAAATATAACATACAAAGGCAAACAAATCAGATTAAGCTCGTATTTCTTAACAGAAA
>NW_006408739.1:1277239-1283415 GCF_000296735.1 Chrysochloris asiatica
TGTCACAATTGTAAAGGTAGAAGTTTTGTAACAAAAAAAGGGGAGTAGTTAATCTTACAGTCCTGAAACAGAGGACTCTAGAACCATCAAGAGAGAAACACACAAGCAGAATGTGGGACCTTATCCAGAGAAGCAGCAGTGCCAGAGATGGAGGCAGAGATGGGGGCATAGAGAGTGGGAGTGGCTGAGGACTCTAGATTCATGGACTAAGAAGAGAAGAGCTAAGAGCTGGTGGCCAGGAGCAGACTTGCAGAATGTGCCATTTGGAGATGTAAATTATTATATATGCCTGAGTGGTTTTTGTTTCTTTGTTTGTTTTTTTAAAAACGCTAAAGTGGATAGAGAGAAATACTGTTAACTGATGGTACATGAAGGGGATTATAATCATTGTAATGAAACAAGGTATATGATTTGTTGAATGTAAAACTGATGATATGCCTTGTAAAACTTCACTCAATCTACAATAAAAACCTTAAAAAAAAACAAAAAAGAAAAAAACAAAAAAAGAAGATAGAAGCAATACACAGTGTCACTGTACCAAAAACAATTGATCATTTCTCAACCATTTCAAGAAGTAGCACATGATCAAGAATCTATGGTATTAAATGAAGAAGTCCAAACTGGACTAAAGGCAGCTTGAAAAACAAGACTCCAGGAATTGATGAAATACAAATTGAAACATCTCAACAAACTGGTACCGCATAGAGGCACTCACTTGTGTCGAGAAATTTGGAAGGAAGCTACCTGGCCAACTGATTGAAAGAGATCCATATTTCTGCTATTCAAACGGGATGTGGAAATAAACAATATCATTAATATTAGATGCAAATAAAATTTTTCTGTCAATGCAGCAGGACACTGACAAGGACCTGCCAAAAATTCAAGCTGGATTCAGAAGAGGACGTGGAACTGACGGTATTATTGCTGATATCAGATGGATCTTGGCTGAAAATAGAGAATACCAGAAAGATTTCTACTTGTGCTTTTTTGATTATGCAAAGGTATTAGACTGTGTGGATCAAAACAAACTATGGATAACACTGAGAAGAATGGATATTCCCAAACACTTACTTGTGCTCCTGAGGCACTTGTACCTAGAACAAAAGGCTGTTGATTGAAGAAAATTATGGGATACTAAATGATTTAAAATCAGGAAAGTTGTGCATCAGGGTTGGTATGCTGAGCAAATTCATTTGGTACCAAAAATTCATTTGGTACACTGAGCAAATAATTTGAGGAGCTGGATTATATGAAGAACATGGCATCAAGATTGGAGGAAGACTCATTAACAACCTTTGATATGCAGATGACACAACCTTGCTTGCTAGAAGCAAAGAGGACTTGAAATACTTACTGGGGGAAATAAAAAACTATAGCTGTCATTATGGCTTGCATCTCAATGCAAAGAAAACAAAAGTCCTCATAAATGGACTAATAGATAACATCATGGTTAAGTGGAGAAAAGACTGAATTTTTCAAAGACTTCAGTTTGCTTGGATCCACATTCGATGTTCATGGAAGTAGCAATCAAGAAATCAAACAACACATTGTACTGGGCAAATCTGCCGCAAAAGACCCCTTAAAGTGTTCAAGAGCAAAGATGTCAGTTTGAGAACTACTGTGCACCTGACTCAGCCATGGTATTTATTTATTTATTTTTAAACCATGGGATTTTGAATCGCCTTATGCATATGAAAATTGGTTGGACGATATGTAAGGAAGATCACAGAAAAATTGGTGCATTTGAATGATGGTTGAAGAAAAATACTGAAAATTCTACGGACTGCCAAAAAACACAAATCTGTCATGGAATAAGTGAAGATGGTGAGACTTCATATCTTGTTCTTTGCCATCAGGAGGGACCAGCACCTGAAGAAGAACATAATGCCTGGTAAAGTGGAGAGTCAATGAAAAAGAGAGAGACCCTCAACAAGATGGACTGACGCGGCGGCAGCAACAATGGGGTCAAACATGTGAGGATGCTGTAGCATTGGGCAGTGTTTTGTTCTGTTGGGCGTAAGGTTTCTATGCATCAGAACCAACTTGACGGCACCTAACAACAAAAATAACAAGGGATATGCTTATAGAGATGAACAACTGAAGATAAAGGTAGGGCAAAATAGACACATGTAGACAAATGTAAATAAGCAAGACAGCAGGAATGACATATGAAAGTTAAAATGGCATTTAAAGTTAAGACAACTTGTCAGACAGAGACTGGTGGAACTCTGAGACTGTGGCCCTTGGTCACCCTTCAGGTCTGGGACTGAACTCACTCCCATGCCTCAATTTCTAGCCAAGCAAGAGATAGGCATGGAGGGGGGATAATAAGACCAGTGAGGTAAGCATCATAGAATGGCAAACCATTCTAGATCAAAAGGGCAGAGATTACCCATGGACAAGTTCAGGAGGGTTGGGAGACAAGGAGGAATGGAAACAAGTGAGGATTACAATCGTTTATTTGAAATGAGGTATGTAATTTGTTGACTGCAAAAGTGATGATCTGCTCTGTAAACCTTCACTCAATTCACAGTACAGCTTTTTTAAGTAAAGGAATTGAAAAATGATAAGGAGACACAAATCATGACAAAAGGAAAACGTATAAAGACAACAGAATTATACATGAGTGTCTTATGAGACAAAGTCTTATTTCATCTAGGACTCATGATTGCCCTGCTGAATCCTTGCGCATTACATGCATTCAATAAATGAACGGAATGAATCCTGGCCTCAACTCAATCTCTTCATAGTAGCTTTGGGAATGAATGGTGTTAAATTATTAAACTTCAAAAATATTATGGGAAAATAATATTGGTTGGGATGGAGTAGAAGATGCATTTACATAATCATACATAGTGTTTTCTTTGAGGAAGGACTAAAGTGAACCAGGATTGTATTGCTCCAGAGAGCAGAACTAGTTCTAATGGATGGAAGAAACAAGAGAGGCAGACTTTGGTTCAGCATAATGGATAAACATCCTATAATAACAGCCATCCAACAATGATGTACTACCTTATAAGACAATAAAAATTTTCACACTAAAAGCATTCAAACAAAACGTATGGCTAGCTATTAAGAGATTCTCCTTAACACCTACACTGGACTGGACTAGCTAACTTTCCTTTCAATACTATGATACCGCAATTCTCTGGAAATACAGAGAGTTACATAAACACAATGGCGCTATAGAATAAGCTCTAGACAGCTCACCATAAGTGAACTGCAAGACTGGCAGTTCAAACCAACCGGGAAACCCTACACAGGGTGTCTATGAGTTGGAACCAACTTAATGATACACAACAATGCCTGTTCACATTACAGACAAAGGCATAGAAGAGAAACTGACTCCAGCCCTGCAATATGGTTCTCATCTTGTCCATCATAGTCTTCTCCCTCTTCTTTTTTGAGCATCAGAGATATCCTAGTACTTGACTGGAGTGAAAAATAAAAGCACCCTTTCTGTCTAAAAACCATGACATTCAATTTGGGAGATAATGACCAACAACAATAATAATACTATCTCTAGAATCTGATGCCAAAAAACCTTAAACTTAATAGAGAAATAGAAAAAGGAGAAAATCAACATGTCAGAATGAAAGTGGCTTTCTTGGAACCATGTGTACTAATCAGGTTTTGTGAAGGAACCTAATACGATAGACTCTGGATACTATGTCTTTTCATACTTTAATCTACTTCTCTGTGGGCCCATTTTAAGTTCAGACTTTAAAATTTGCATATATTTTAAATTACTCTAAACATGATTCTGGCATAAAGTTCTTTTTTGCTTTAGCATACAGTTTGCTGCAAAATTCAAACCAAAACAGACCCTTCAACCAGTTTAAATTTTATGGATTTCAGAAAGAGCATTCAGAATGCAAATGTAGTTTTATTTTTAAATATTTAATATAAACACGCATACGGACAACAGCTGCTAATTAGTTTCCTGCATCGTCTGCTACACCAACTGTAAGCTGTATCATTTCAAAATGAGTGGAGATGACAGCAGAATAGTGAGAAAAAGTTCTAGGATTTGGAGAATATACAGAAGAGTAGCGGATAAAGAACAGTTTGGGACATATACTGATCGTAAACCAGTTTCTGCATAGATCAAAAACAAATTCCTCAACTAGCCGATCCTTGGAAACCCTGTACAGGGTTGTATGAGTTGGAACCTACTCGATGGCAATCAACAATGACAATTACATACAGAGAATCAAAAGACATACATAGGTAGCCATAATTTGCACTTCTTTGGGCCACTGGATGCTCTGGCACTATGGAGTCATATGTAGGAATAAGGAAGCACAACTCTGCCTTTGAATGTACAAGCTAGTGCAGAAAGCATTAAAAAAAAAAATTAGAAAAATGAGTGAAA
Organism: Chrysochloris asiatica; assembly: GCF_000296735.1. NCBI lineage: Eukaryota > Metazoa > Chordata > Mammalia > Afrosoricida > Chrysochloridae > Chrysochloris > Chrysochloris asiatica. The sequence continues at coordinate 1,281,615 of NW_006408739.1, forward strand.
TAAGCAATAAAATTAGTATTGTTGACTGAATTTAAATACATTAATCAAAATAAAAGTGCATATAGTGGGAAATTATATAAATACTAAGTGGGACACAATGATCAGAAGTCGTTTGGGATAACTAGGAAAGACTGTCTGGAAGCGATCACATTTTGTGAGTTATCGTAGGAAATTTCTAGAAGTACAGTAATATTCAGAGATCATTCTTAGAAGAAATAGTAACATCAATTATAATAGCAACTCATGTGAATTAAGAAAGACAATCAATTGTAATAGCCTCTAGAAAAGCCTCTCACTGAGAGCGGGAATAGTATGGCCATTATACACATGTCTCCTAAGGTCGATAGAATATTATTGACTAACCAATAGAAATAAGACTTCTGCTGATACATGATCAGAAAATGAATCTGTATATTGACTCAGAAATTACACCGCATTTTCAGCAGAAAAAGTTTTTTGTGTTTTTTTTCCCAAAGGGAAGCAGGTAGTTTATAAAGATGACAAGAACCAGCTAAATTCAGATCTACATTTTCCTTATGATTAGAAATTTCTACTTGAAGACATTAGGGAAGCACTAGGAAGCTAAGAATGCTGTTTGGTTCACAAATTGGAAGATGTAAGGTACTGTTGTTGTTGGTTGTTGTTAAGTGCCGTCGAGTCGGTTTCGACCCATAGCGACCCTGAATAGGGTTTCCGAGGCTGTAAATCTTTACGGGAGCAGATCGCCTCATCTTTCTCCCGCGGAGCAGCTGGTAGTTTCGAACTGCTGACCTTCCGGTTCGCAGCCCGATTCGTAACCACTACGCTACCAGAGCTCTGAGCTTTGCCCAAATCATTACTGTACTGCTAAGTCTATCTTGATAATTCCTGCTAAATGTGCCAGTTTTCTAAGAACCCAGTTTGCTCTCTCAGCACTTGTTCCCCTTCTGCTTTATGCTTCAATGTGAAGAGGTAGCTTTGGAAATTGGCAGCAGCAGGAGCAGGCAATTCAAATCCAAAACACCAATCTATGACAGAGCCAAGTGAGCCCAGCATGATTTGAGTAGGGCAGTCTTCTCTAATGGCTATTTTCCAGAAGGAGGAACTTTTTTTAATTATGGGATTTTCCCAGCCCTTTAGGTTTTAAAAGGCTGTTGTTGTTGAGTGCTGTTAAATTGATTCTGACCCATAGCAACCCTGTATAGGGTTTCTAAGGAGCAGGTGGTGAGCTTGAACCACTGACCTTGCAGTTGAAACAACTTTGTAGTCTGACGCATTAGCCTAAACCTTTTTTTTAATTTTAATATAAGGTTTTTATTGTGGACTGAGTGAAAGTTTACAGGGCACATCATCAGTTTCACATTCAACCATTCATATAACTTGTTTCATTACATTGATTATAATCCCTTCCATATACCATGAGTTAAAATATTTCTATCCACTTTAGCTTTTTTAAAAAACCACACAAACAAAAAAACCCACTCAGGCATATATAATAATTTACATCTCCAAAGGGCACATTCTGCAAGTCTGATCCTGGCCACCAGTTTTTAGTCCTTCTCTTCTTAGTTGATGAATCTAGAGTCCTCAGCCGCTCCCCCTCTCCATGCCCCCATCTTTGCCTCCATTTCTGGCACTGCTGCTTCTCTGGATAAGGTTCCACATTCTATTTGTGCGTTCCTCTCTTGATGGTCCTAGGGTCCTCTGTTTCTGGACTGGAAGATTAACCACTCCCCTTTTTTTTTTTGTTACAAAACTTCTACCTTTACAAGTGTGACAGTCATGATTAGTCATGATAACAATTATTCACTATTGAATCTTA
>NW_006408739.1:1285548-1291652 GCF_000296735.1 Chrysochloris asiatica
GTTCAGGCCTTTTTCCTAGTTTGAAACAGTTCAGGGCCGGCTGTGGCTGTTTGGTTTTAATTGGAAACTATCTCTTTAAATTTCGAGGAGATCTGTGTGCATGCGTAGTAGAACCCTCTGAGGGTGGGGCTGGGGTGCCCACTAGCTCAGGCACCCCTATAGTCACCAGAATGGAGGTGCATAGATAACAAGGGACCAATGAACAGATACCAAAAGAAAAGAATGTCCACAACTTTATCTCAGTGGTTCTGCTGGTTGTCTGTGGCCGCTCTAATCCTTCCCCCGCGTGGTCTCACTCAAGATGGCGGCTCCTGGAGCAGCCAGGCTTCCTGGACTAGAAAGCAATAGATTTCTTGCTTCTGCCACAAATTCCCCCTGTTGTGAGCCTTCCAACCTTCTAAATATTCCTTTATATGTGGTTCAGAGTTCTGAGGCCATCCCCTGAGCCTGCTTGGTCGGGTATTCTGTGTTGTTGTTGGCGGAGCTCCTTTACTGCACTTCCACCCGATCCGCCATCTTGTTTGTTCTCGTCCACAGTTTTTGAAAGGTGGTTGTTGTTGTTGTTAGGTACCATTGAGTTGGTACCAACTCATAGCGACCTTATGCATACCAGAATAAAACATTGCCTGATCCTAGGCCAAGCTCACTACTGTTGCCATACTTGAGTCCATCAATGCTGCCACTTGGCCAATCCATCTTGTTGGGGGCTCTTCCTCTTTTTTGAAAGGGTAGAAAGTCCAAATCAGCAGTTTGGAAGCTACATTACTGAGCTGTCTTAAAGCTGATGTAGAAATATAAAGGCTCAAGAATTAAAATCAGTTAGGTATGACATAAATTCAATTAATGCTGAAATTTATTAAAAATTTTCTCCTAGTGGATTTTGTATATTTGAATCATGATCATTGCTTGTCATATTCAAGAACTAAAGGTATAAGTTCATCTATTTAAGCTTATGGGAGCAGCTTCCTGACTTGCTAAATTAAGTCTCTCAAGTCCATTTAGAATTATTCTCCCTAAGATCTTTTTGTTCAGAAAAATAAAATGAATCACTCCAACCACCCACTGCATTTTTTCCCTCAGGGGGCACGTAGGGTGGTGATGATGGTGATGTGTCTTAGTTGCTAATGTGATTCTGCTGTCAGTACTGTACTTTCTGAGCTGTTCCTATGGCCAAGGCTTTTGGACTCACTTTTAAGGAGCCTTGTAAGATTCCTTTGGGTAGATGCATAGTTGGAAATTTCTTGATTCCATGGAAAGAGAGGGTTGATACATGAAAAGATGGTAGGTGTGTCTACTACAGGATATCGTCTCCTAAGTGTTGAGGATATGGTGGTGACAAGACAAACTCTGTCCTGGTCTTCATGAAACTTATTATAGTTTGGTAGAAAACCAAACAATCCTGGCCCAATATTAACAAATTCTTCTTCTACTCTGTTTAGTCTATGTAAGAGAGCAATTTATCCAAGACAGTTTTCAGAAAACAGGGAAAATACAAAAAAAATCACAAAAACAGAGAAACACATGTGTGTCTATAGGACTAATACCTTCACTAGTCACAATTGTCTTGGCTTGCACATGACTTGGAACTGACTCAATGGTAATTGGTTACTGAATTGGTTTCAGGAGTGCAAATACAGGTTAGCCTGTAAAGCAAACTTGTAAGTATAAAATCCATTAAATAATGAGGATCAATGGTATGCATATATGTAATTGCCCATCCAGACTTCCTTGTTCCTCTTTGACTCTTCCCTTACAACAGAAAAACAGTAGTTCATACTGCTTAGGAGGACAAAAGTTGGCAAATAAGTTTTTGAACTGTGAATGTGCTCCCTAAATGCAGGTGATGGTCATAATGAGAGGCATGGACCCAGGATGAAGACTAGACTCAATTTTTGTTGATTACTGCTCATTCCGAGGTGACTCAAAAGTCAGGGAGTCAGAATACCTGAGGAAGTCTGCAGATTCTCCTCCATTCCTCACAGTGTGCTTCCAGGAAAGATAGCTTTTCAAGCTGACCCCAAGAAATTCATACATTAACAAGATGCCAACTGACTCAAATTTTATTAACAAAACAATGTTTAATGGACCTCAGAACTGCTCTGTGACTGCTAAAAGCTCGGTTTGGAAAATGTCAACCAATCAGAATTTTCCCTTGTAAGTTTCTGAATTTTCTGTAGTGAAATCCTGTCAAAAATTCCTTTTACCAGAGAGAGCACTTTGGTGAAGCTTCACTAGGTGCTGCTGGATCCAGATTGTTCTACTTATCTATAAGACTCTGGTATATTTATTTGTTTATTGTCTTAAATTAAAAAAAAATATATGTTTTACTGTGAATTATGTGACAGTTTACATGGGAGAAAATTAGCTTTACATTCACTCTATCATATATTGTTTCATTGCCATGGTTACAACCAACTAAAGGGTATACCTTGCAAGCCTGTACCTCTGGTCATCAGCTCCTCTCCCTCTGGGTCTAGAGTCCTCAGCCACTCCATCTCTCCACATCATCATCTCTGCCTCCATTTCTGGCATCACTGTTTCTCTGGGTAGGGTCCCGCTCTCCGCTTTTCTCCCTTGATGGTCCCAGGGACCTCCACTCCTGGACTGCAAAGTCAAGCACTCCCCTCCTTTTGCTATGAAATGTCTACCTTTACATTTCCAACCCTCACAATCAGTCCTGATAACAATTATTCACTATTGTACCACAAGAGACCTATCGCCATCTCCTTTCATCAGCCCCACCCAGACAGATTGGATACTAGTCAGTGGAGATTCTACCTTCCTCCACGCCCTCTGGATCTAAGCTTCCTCTTGAAAGCTTGTAAGACAATCACTTCTTGCCCTTGTAGTCCCCAACCCCCCATTTTGGGTAGCCAGTGTCCAAGTTCCCCATCCCTGTCTATTCTGTGTATGGAGGGGGTGGGAATGATCCTCGTTGTAAAGATTTGTTCCCTCTTTTGAGCTACTGCATCCATAGGTGTAGGTCAAGTTCATCAAATTGTATCAGATTACTTTTTTTCCCTCTTCTTTCTTCTTCCAGTTGAGCTCTGATCATCCAGTCATTACCTGCAAGTGTGGGTGTTCTTCTACATATGCCCTCTCTTCTTATCAGCTGGATGCTTCACTCTCCACTCTAGTCCTCTGTGGCTATGTCACTGACTCTGGGCCCAAGAGTCCCCAGGTCTTGCCAAACTGCTGGCCAACCAGGTCTCCACCTGGGTTCACAGGAGTCTATTGAATGTTATAGGGCTTAGCTTGCAGCTTCATTGCTGTTTTTCCCTCCCTTCTCCTTGTCCTTATCAGTGACGAACATGGTCATCAATCAGAGTGCATGTCTGCTCACGTATTCCCATTGAGTTTTAGTGTTTGCAGCGGGTTTGCCCTGAGGGGACCTGACCACTTGCCTTGATGTCTCCTGGTTGAGCAACTTGCTTGTTCTTGTAGTAATCAGTCAGATTGCCATTATTGTTTTGTATTTTTCCTGTAGGTCTTTCTTTCAAGAAGTATCTTCTGTTCTTCTAGCCGCTCCAGGCTGGTCTGCTTGTCCTTTCCAGTAGAAATTTCCCACCTCAAAAGATTTTGGATGGGGTTCAGGATTCCACTTATGGTCTAATGTAATGCAGAGGCTCTGAAGGAAGCCTCTTTCACTGAGAAAGTTGTAGCCCCATTTTAGGCATGCCAATCAGTTATAGGCAGAAGATGGACTTACAAGCTTTCTATGGTGATGTTTCAGGCTATTCCTTTCTCTCCCCCTCAAATGTCTATTTTATAACGGTATGTATGCCAGGGAAAGCAAGATTCAAAAGACAGCCAAGCATCTTAACATTATTTCCCCCCTTTTGCCCATTCCAACCATGTCTCAATCCCTGTATTCCAGAGCCCTGTTGCTCGAAGGTTGTGCAAACATCATTTTTTATCTCTGTTCCACTTAGCCCATGCAAACCTGCCTAATTGTTTTCCCATCTGCCTTGTTTTTCCATTCCCCTCCCCATTCTTGTCTATTTTCCCCCTCCCAGCACCCAAACTATCCTGTGTCTATTCCCTCCCCTGAGACCCACCTTCCCCTCCCTCCCCTCACCTCCCATATCCCACCCACCCCCTTTAGTATGGGTTATTTTTCTTAGTCTTTTACATTAGTGGTCCTATGCAGCATTTCTCCTTTTGTGACTAACCAATTTCACTCAACATAATGTCCTCAAGGTTCATCCATATTATGCGGTGGCTTGCAGCTTCCTTGTTATTCTTCAAGGTAGCATAATATTCCACTGTGTTTGTCTGTTTATCCATTCATTCTTCAGTTGATGGGCACTTAGGCTGTCTCCATCTTTTTGCTATTGTAAATAGTGCTGCTATGAACATTGGTGTGCATATATCTACTCATGTTATGGCTCGTATTTCTTGTGGGTAAATACCAACTAGAGGAATTGCTGGATCATAAGGTATTTCTATTTCCAACCTTCTGAGGAAGTGCCATATTGCTTTCCAGAGAGATGGATCATTTTGTAATCCCACCAGCAATGCAGGAGTGTCCCAGTCTCTCCACATCCTTGCCAGCATTTATTGTACTCTTAGTTTATTCTTTGATAAAACCAAATACGGAAAGAAGAAAACTATTCTTTTATGATCCAGGTAGAAATGGAGCTGAAAAGTAGCTTATCCCCATTACATGAATCTGTGCCAATTTGAAACCTCTAGGAGGACTAGTTTCATATTTGGGTCATACTCAGTGCTTTCACTTTCCCTGTTACTTAGTGGCATTTATTGAAAAGTGGCTGCTAACCTCAAGGTCAGCAGTTTGAAACTACTAGCAGGTCCATGGTGGAAACATGAGGCTTTCTGCTCCTGTAAAGATTTACAGTCTTGGAAACCCTATGCAGGGTCACTATGAGTAGGAATTGATTCCATGGCACAAAACCACAACTATGAGCTAGACACTAGATGCTGAGGATAAAGCCATGAACAACTGGTTTACATGTCTACCAGCAGCTGACGGCAGGATCTGTTTTATTTATTATTTGATGCCTTCACCAACATGGCTTTATATATGGTAAACTCACTGCAGTTGAGTTGATGCCTACTCAAAGCTACCCTGTGAAGCCATGGTGTGTTGCTGTGGGTTAATGCGCTGGCCTGCAAAGTCTGTTTGAACAACAAGGTCGGCAGTTCAAGCTCACCAGCTGCTCCTTGGAAACCCTATACAGTGTTGCTATGAGTTGGAACAGTTAACAACAACAACAAAGTTACCCTGCATAGGGTTTCAGAGGCTATTAATCTTTACAGGAGCAGAAAGTCTCATCTTTCTCCAACTGATCATGGGGATGATTAAAGAACCAGACAGAGTTTTATTCCACTGTAAACAGGATCACCAAGAATAAGGACCTACTTAATGACAGCTAAAACCAACAAGACAGCAAATTCTCAGGTTACGAACATTAGATTTAGGGACAATTTGTACTTATTAGGAGTTAGGAAATCAAAAGAGAAGAACATGCACAGCATTGCTCAAGCTAAAAGAACTGAAGAAAAAATTCAAGCCTTGTTTTGAAATACTGAAGGGTTTTATGGGTAACAGAGTGAATGATGCACAAAGCATCAAAAGAAGAACAAAGGAACACACAATTACTGTGCCAAAACCAATTGAACAGTGGGTTGATGTTCAATCATTTTAGGAAGTAGCATATGATCAAGAACTGATGGCACTGAAAGAAGTCCAAGCTGCATCGAAGGCACTAGGAGGAAAAGACGCTCCCAGAATTGATGCAATACAAATTGAAATCTTTTAACAAACTCATGCAGTGCTGGAGATGCTCACTTGCCTATGTCAAGAAATTTGGAAGACTTGGTCAACTGATTAGAAAAGATCCATATTTGTGTCCATGCCAGAGAAGGGTGACCCACCTGAATGTGGAAATCATAGAATAATATCATTAATAATATATGCAACTATAATTCTGCTTAAGATAATCCAAAAACATTTGCAAAAGTACATCAACAGGAACAAACAAGATGGCGGATTGGGTGGACGTGTAGTAAAGGAGCTCCACCAACAACAACACAGAATACCCAACCAAGCAGTCTCACGGGATGGTCCCAGAACTCTGAAC
>NW_006408739.1:1294424-1308337 GCF_000296735.1 Chrysochloris asiatica
AAACAGAGGACCCTAGGACCATCAAGAGAGAAACGCACAAACAGAATGCGGGACCTTATCCAGAGAAGCAGCAGCACCAGAGATGGAGGCAGAGATGAGGGCATGGAGAGAGGAAGTGGCTGAGGACTATAGATTCATCAACTAAGAAGAGAAGGACTAAGAACTGGTGGCCAGGAGCAGACTTGCAGAATGTGCCCTTTGAAGATGTAAATTATTATATATACCTGAATGGGGTTTTTTTTGTTTGTTTGTGTGTTTTTTAAAAAGCTAAAGTGGATAGATAGAAATACTTTTAACTGATGGTATATGGAGGGGATTATAATCAATGTGATGAAACAAGTTATATGAATTGTTGAATGTGAAACTGATGCTGTGCCCTGTAAACTTTCATTGAATCCACAATAAAAATCTTAAAAAAAAAAAAAAAGTACATCAACAGGGAGTTGCCAAAATTCATGCCAGATTCTGAAGAGGACATAGGACAACAGATATCACTGCTGGTATCAGATAGATCTTGGCTGAAAGCAGAGAATACCAGAAAGGTATCTACTTGTGCTTATTGATTGTGCAAAGGCACTGTGAATATAGGTATTCCAGAATACTTAATTATGCTCCTGAGGAACTTGTACATAGACCAAGAGGCAGTTGTTTGAACAAAACAAGGGGACACTGAATGGTTTAAAATCAGGAAAGATGTGCATCAGGGTTGCATCTTTTCACCATAATTATTCAATGCATATACTGAGAAAATAATCTGAGAAGCTGGACTATATGAAGAAGAATGTGACATCATGATTGGAGGAATACTCATTAGCAATTTACAATGTGCAGAAGACAAAACCTAGGTTGAGGGAGGTGGAAAGGACTTGAAATACTTATTGATGAAGATCAAAGACTACAGCCTTCAGTATGGATTGTACCTCAATGTTAAGAAAATGAAAATTCTCACAACTAGACCAAAAAAAATAACATCATGATAAATGGAGAAAGGATTCAAGTTGTCAGACATTGTTTTGCCTGGATCCATTCATGGAAGCAGCAGTAAAGAAATCAAATGATGCATTGCACTGGATAAATCTGCTACAAAAGATCTCTTTAAAGTGTTCAAGAGCATTGTAATGGACAAATCTCCTAGAAAGATCTCTTTAAAGTGTTCAAGAGTGAAGATGACATTTTGAGGACAAAAGTGTGCCTAACCCAAGTTATGGTGCTTTCAATAGCCTCATATGCATGTAGAAGCTGGACAATGAATAAAAAAGACTGTAGAAGTATTGATGCATTTCAGTTATGGTATTAAGAAAGAATATTGAAAATACTGTGGACTGCCAGAAGAACAAACAAATCTTTATTGGAAGTATACCCAAAATGCTCCTTAGAAGTGAGGATGGTGAGACTTTGTCTGTTGTTCTTTGAGCATGCTATCAGGAGGGACTAATCCCTGGAGAAAGACATCAGGTTTGGAAAAATGGTGTGTTTAAGAGTGTGTGTGTGTGTGTGTGTGTGTGTGTGTATTAAGTGCAGTCAAGTCAGTTCCGACTCAGAGAAACCTTGTATAGGTTTCTTGAGAAGCGGCTGGTAGGTTTGAACTGCTGACCTTATAGTTAGAAGTCTAATGTTTATCCTTCAGCTAAAAGTGGAGAGACAGGGAAAAAGAGGAAGACCCTCAATGAAATGGACAGACACAGTGGCAGCAACAATGGCCTCAAACATAGGACAATTGTGAGGTGGTGCAGGATCAGACAGTGTTTTGTTCTGTTGTACAGAGTCAGAATTGAATACAACACCACCCAACAACAACACCATGGGGATTACACTTAAAACTGCCCACAGCATTAGTACATAAAAACAAGGCTATGTAGTCTTTGAATGAGTTAAAGTCAAGGTTTTGAAAGCCATTTGCCAACATTCTTGTAAAATGAGCCAGTCTCATCAGTATTGCAAACCTGCTCTCTATATAACCATTTTTTCTGTGTAATATTTTGTTGATGTTAAGTACCATTGAGTTGGTTCTGACTCACAGTGACCCTGAATAGGATTTCTAAGTGGCTGGTGGGTTTAAACTGTTGACCTTGTGGCTGGCAGTCCAGTACTTAGCCTACAGAGCCATACCAGGACCCCATATAACACTTTTTGTTGTTGTCGAACTGGTTCCAACTCATAGAAACCCTGTATAAGGTTTTCTCAGGAGCTGCTGGTGGGTTTGAACTGGTGACTCTGTGGTTCACAGTCCAGTGCTGATCATATTAAAAAATTTCCTCAGCAGCCTCCTGATCTGTAGAAACTGCCCAGTGTCAAAGTTTAATATTCTTTTGCTCTGGATATTCTTTTTAACTTTTTTTTTTGGTAAGCATGCATGCAACAAAACATTTGCCATTTCAATATTCTTTACATGTACAATTTAGCAACATTAATTGTATTTATCATGTTGCCCAACCATCACCACAGTCTGTTTTCCCACGTCATTAACAGAAACTTCTGCATAGTCTTTTGAAACATGTATATTTGTCAGCACTAGCCAAGAAGTGTTGACTATTATCTTGACCCTAAGTAACTTGGCTGTAAATTTCTCTGGCTTTAGCCTTACACTGCTATCCGTTATGCTTCTTTTAATCGGTAGTCTTCTCATGAATGCATGATTTAGCAATTTTCCCATCTTTTCTATAGCATGGTCACTCATTATAGATGTGATTTTAGTACTTTCTAGAGTGGCCTTACATATAGATTGGTGAATTTCCTCTTCCATTATCTGGTTGTACTACATTGTTGATTCAGTAACAGATTAGTGAATTTCCACTTCCATTCTCTGGCTGTAACATATTGTTGATTCACTAACATTTAACTCATGGCCAAGGACAGTATAACTCAAGCCTGAATGAAGCTTATCTAGTACTCATATTTTTTTCCCAAAAGACACAAGATAGCCTTGGAACCCTAAACAGCATTTTAGCATTATGCTTGAGGACCATTTTAAACAGAAAAACAGTAACAAAAAGCACAAGAATGAGAATGACGAGCCGACAAAAAGGACATGGGTTTATAATATGAAACAAGAAGGCAGAGCATCATCTTGTTTGACCTCAGCTGAGAACATGTCAGTTTTGAGAACAGACTCAAAAATTTTGCCACTCTGCACATGTCCACAAAGTCCCTGGGTGGTGCAAACAGTTAATGTCCTTGAGTGCTTACCAAACAAAAGTTTGAGTCTACTTAGAGGCACCTCAGAAGAAAGGCCTAGCGATCTTCTTCCAAAAAACCAGTCGCTGAACAGTCTACAGAGCAGTTATACTCTGATACATATGGGGCTTACCATGAGTTGGAATTGACTTCATGGCATTTGGTTACTGGATTTATTTTGAGTTTGCAAATAAATTTTAGCCAGTAGGCAAATTTATAAGTATGAAATCCATGAATAATGAGGATAAATAATCAATACTGAATTCAAGATTTAATCTAAAATTTCCTTCCCTAGGTTTGGAAATGTTCACAGCTACTATTTACATGGACTCCTGGTGTGGCTCTATGAGTCAGAACTCACTCACTGACACTTAACAACAGCAACTATTTACATAGCAGTTTTTTCATTGCAATGGATAATGTTAATGTTTTGAGGGTACTGACTGCAGTTGAAAGGGCAAAACATGATATAGCAAAAAGAGAAAGTGCCATGGAGTTACATAGATTTGGGTTGGAATCTTTACTCTGCTTTTGCTAGTTATATGACCTTGGCAGGCTGTTTCATTTTTTTGAGCATTAGTAGTATTATGTAGAAAATGGGGTAAAAGACACTAATCAGGTTCTGTTGTTCTCTGAGACTTAAACAGAATGAGATAAGACTTAAATAAGATTGTTAGGTATGATCAAGTTGATTCCCACTCAGTGACACTATAGGAAAAAACAATGCCCGTTCCTTCGCCATTTTTACACTTGAGGCCATTACTGTGGTTACTATGTCAATCCATCTCTTTGGGGGTCTTATTTTATGCTAACCCTCAATTTTACCAGTCTTTCTCCAGGGACTAGTCCCTCCTAATAACATATCTGAAGTATGAGAGAAGAAGTCTCGTTATCCTGGCTTCTAAAGGAGTGTTCTGGCATTGTACTTCTTTTAGCAGTCCATAGTACTTTCAATATTCTTCTTCAACACCATAACTCAAATGTATCTATTCTTCTACAGTCTTCCTTATTCATTGTCCAACTTTCACATGCTTATGAGGCTAGTAAAAATATCATGGTTTGGGTCAGGTGTACCTTAGTACTCAAAGTGACATCTTTGCTCTTGAACACTCTAAAGAGGATTTGTGCGGCAGGTTTGCCTAATGTTCTTGACTGTTGCTTCCATGGAAGCTGTTATGTGAAATATATATACCAGGGTATATAGATATACTAGGGTCCTTTCACTTATCATATTTAAACTTCTTAAGACAGTATAACCATGCTCAGTATTCCTCAAGCTAAAAGAACTGAAGGAAAAATTCAAGCCTTAGCTTGCAATAAATAAGGAAGGACTGACTCTACAGGCAAAATACTGAATGATACAGGAAACTTCAAAACAAGATAGAAGGAATAACAGTTATTAATCCAAGAAGAAATGATTAATGTTCAACTATTTCAAGAGGTACCATATGATCACGAATCAATGGTACTGAAGGAAGAAGTTCAATCTGCACTGAAGAGATTGGTAGGTAAAATAAGGCTCTAGGAATTGATGGAATACAAACTGAAATCTTTCAATAAACTAAGACAGCCCTACAGGCACCAGGATATTTAGAAGACAGCTACCTGGCCACTCAATTAGAAAAGATAATATTTGTATCCCTTTCAAAGAGAGATGACCCAGTGGAATGCAGAAATCATAGAACAATATCACTAATATTAAATGCAATTAAAATTTTGCTGAAGATATTTTACTAACAGTTGCAACAGTATATCGACAAGGAACTTCCAGAAATTCACCTTGGATTTAGAAGAGGTAGTAACAATGATATCATTGTTGATGTCAGACAGATATTGGCTGAAAGCAGAGAACACCAGAAAGATGTTTAGTTGTGCTTTATTGACTATGCAAAGGCTTTTGATTGTATGGATCATAACAAACTATGGATAACATTGTGAAGAATGGGTATTCCAGAACACTTAACTGTGCCCTGAGGCAGTTAGAAAAGAACAGGGGGATACTGAATGGTTTAAAATCAGGAAAGGTATGAACCAGGATTGTATCCTTTTACCATTTATTCAATCTGTATGCTGAGCAAATAACCTGAGAAACTGGATTATAAGAAGAATGACATCAAGATCGGAGGAAGACTCATTAGAAATCTGTGATACACTGATGATACAACTTTGCTTGCTGGAAGTAAAAAGGAATTAAAATACTTCCTGATGAAGATCAAAGACTATAGCCTTCAGTAAGGATTGCACCTCAATGTGAAGAAGATGAAAATTATCACAACTGGACCAATAAGTAATATCATGATAAAGGAAGAAAAGAATGAAGTTGTTAAATACTTCATTTTTCTTGAATCCACAATTATCACTCATGGAAACAGCAGTCAAGAAATCAAGTGATGTATTGCATTTAGCATTATCTGTTGCACAAGACCTCTTTAAAATGTTCAAAAGCAAATTTGTTACTTTGACAATTAACATGAGTCTGATCCACACCACGACATTTTCAATTGCCTCGTATGTTATGTGAAAGTTGGACAATGAGTAAGGAAGCAGCGATGCATCTGAATTATGGTGTTGGAAAAGTATATTCAAGTACTATAGACTGCCATAAAAACAAAGAAATCTGTCTGTAATTGAAAGACATACAGCCAGAATGTTCCTTAGAAGCGAGGATGGTGAGACTTCATCTCTCATGCTACGGACATGTTATCTGGAGAAGACATCATGCTTGGTAAAGTGGAGGAGGGTCAGTGAAAAAGAGGAAGACCTCCCAAGGAGCCAGATTAACATAGTGTCAGAAACAATGGGCTCCAAATGAACAATAATTGTGAGGGTGGCACAGGACCCTGTTGTGCATAGGGTCGCTATGACACTGAACAGACTTGACAGTACCTAACAACAACAACAATACACATACATACCATTTCAATGGCACTTTGTAATCCAGATGTAGATAAATCAACACAGACACTCTTGTTCTAAGTAATGTTCTTTACAAAGCCTCTAAATCTGTTTTTAAAATTCTACTTCCAAATCTGAGCTTACAATCTGGAACTTTCTAAAAAAAATTACATCTCTAGGCTGTAACTTCCTCAGGGTCTGAGTCTCTGTCTGCTTTACTTTTGTATTCTAGTAGCATTTAGCTTACAATTCATGGTAGGTGTAGGATTCATTTTGATATCCTTCCCATTCCCTGTGATTCATGGAGCAGCAGTTTGTTAGAAATGCAAAATCTCAGCCCACCCCAGATCTACTGAATCAGAGTCTGCATTTTAACACGATTTCTGGGTGCTTCCAGAAGTACACAACCATAAGTGACTGACTGAACCAATGAATTAAAGAATGCTTCTCTTTGTCTCCAGTCTTTCCCTAACTTTAGCCCATGTAATACATTTCTATCAACTTATCTTTCTAAAACAATTTATATCAAGTCTGCTTAAAAAAACAAAACACTTGATTTAACTGAATTGAGTAGTTTGGCCTGGATTGTAAAGCCTTTCAAAATATCACCTCAAGTTTCTAGCATATTTATCTGTATTATCCTTCGACCAGAGCCTCTTGTTCTAATTAGCCAGATTTGATTTGTGTAGCTGTTGATTTTATTTCTCTATTTTTGTTTAAACAGGCTTCCCACTTGGAGTATCATACCCTCTTTCACTAACCATCCAAATCCCACTCATCCTTCAAATGTTTGCTAAAACTGTACTTTATAAAACTCTCTATGGCCACTGTAACCCATGTTGTTGTTGTTAAGTGAGTCGTTTCCAACTCATTAGCAACTCTGTATGCGATTTCCAAGGAGTGTTGGTGGGTTTGAACCTTCAGCCTTGTGGTTAGTCTATCTTACAGTGTCACACCAGGACTTTGTTACAGCGTCACGCCAGAACTCCCTCTAGCCCACACACGTGTTCTTTTTTCTGGCATATTTGTAGTGATAAAATTAAGGAATATTAATCTCAAGAGTTTAAATTCTATTTCCACTTCTGCCACTAACTAGCTGTATACTGCTTGTCAAGTTGTTAATATTACTGGGTTTCAAAATTTGTCTTTTTAAAGAAGAAAACTAAGATTCCCAATAGCAGCACATCTCACACAATGTAAGAAAATATGTCTTAGAGAATGTATTTTTAAAATATAAATAATGTCTGTGAAAGAATACTTTTCAAATAGAATTAGCAAATTTCTGGTATTTGAAACACACACCTATATTAACTGCATAATTAAATTAGACTCTTTTAAAATCAAAGGTACAATAAGTAAAGGCAAACTTCAGCCTAGCTCAATCAAAACAAAATTTTACTCTTCTATTTTGCATTGATTGCCAAAATTATAGTAGGTGATGAAGAATAAGAGCTCAGGAGTAGAATTATGAATTAAAAAAACAAACTCAAACTTTTTTCAGGGACAAGAACAGAGTTCTCATTCCCAACCTTTCTGGGTCACAGCCGAGTAAGGGTTCTGTGCTTCTGGGCATTCTTGAGCTATTGTTCTCCTCATTTTAAACTGAGTTTTATGATGATCCTGCTTGTTTCCCTGTAGAGCTTAACACAGAGACTTTTGTTTATAACATTTGCTTGTGTTAGCAAATGGCTCCATAGGGAGGAGAAGAATGAAGAGAGGCAACCTTTGCAGAATAACAGCAGTGTGGCGCTGTGGGTTAATGCCCTGGACTGCAAAGTCAGTTTGAACCGCAAGCTGCAAACATGGTGTTTCAAGTTCACCAGCTGCTCCTAGGAAACCCTATACAGGGTCGCTATGGTTCAGAATGGATTCCACGGCACTTAATAATAACAACAACAGATTAAATGTACTTTTGTTCCCTTTGCTAAATTCACAGCACTGATTTCCAGTAGAACAGGAATCTTTCCTCCCCTCATTCCACCTCTGCATTCTAAATCATTAAAAATGGTTTCCTCCCCTCATTCCATCTCTGCATTGTAAACCATTCACACTGGGCCTCTTCAGCATAGTACTCAAAGGCTGAGAAAGATTTGCATCAACTGTACTTTTAAAAATTGCTTTCAGTTTGATGTAAGGTATTGCTATCAGACAGGAGCGACTACACTAGAGATTTGCATATTCTCTGAATAACCTATAACATTCCTATAGCTTTATTGTCCTTTATTGTTTTCAAGGCAGATCTTGGAGTTAAATTTAATATTAACAGTAATGATAGGAAAATGTCTATCACAGTCAACAGCGTGATCCCCAAATGATTAAATATTATTATTGTTGTTGCTAGGGGTTGTCGAGTAGTTTCCGACTTATAGCAAACTTAATGCACAACAAAACAAAACACTGCCCGGTTCTGCGCCAGTCTCTCAATCTTTGTTATGCTTGAGCCCACTGCTGATGCCACTATGCCAATCCATCTCACTTGGGGTGGGGGGTTGTTTTCCTCTTTTTCTCTGACCCTCCACTTTACGGAGCATGATGTCCTTCTCCAGGGACTGGTCCTTCCTGATAATGTCTGAAGTACGAGAGATGGAAGTCTGGCCATCCTGGCTTCCAAGGAACATTCTGGCTATACTTCTTCCAACACAGATTTGTTCATTCGCTGGCAGTCCACGGTACTTTTAATATTTTTCACTAATACTACATCTCAAATGCATCAATTCTTCTTCTAAGATCTTTCTTATCCCAATTTTTATATACATCTGAGGCTATTGAAAATATAATGGCTTGGGCCAGATATAAATATGTTAGTCCAAAAAGTGACATCTTTGTTCTTGAACACTTTAAAGAGGTTTTGTGAAGGAGACTTGCCTAATGCAATGCCTTTGTTTTATTTCTTGACTGCTGCTTCCAAGAGCGCTGATAGTAGAATCAAGCAAAATGAAGTCTTTGATAACTTCAATCTTTTCTCCATTTATCAAGATGTTACTTATTGGTACAGTGGTGAGGATTTTTGTTTTCTTTACATTGAGGTGCAACCCATACTGAAGGCTGGCTTTGATCTCCTTAAGTAAGTATTTTAAGTCCTCTTTACTTTCAGCATGCAAAGTTGTATCATCTGCATATCAAAAGTTGTTTATGACTCTTCCTCCAATCCTGATGTCATGTTTTTCTTAATATAATCCAGCTTTTCAGATCATTTGCTCATTATATCGACTGAATAAGTATGGTGAAAGAACACAGCCCTGGTGCATACCTATCCTCATTAAACTATTCAGTGTCCCCTTGTTCTGTTTGAATGACTGCCTCTTGGTCTACATACTGATTCTTCATGAGCACAATGAAATGTTTTGGAATATCCATTCTCTGCAATGTTGTCCATACCTTGTCATGGTCCACACAGTTGTAAGCCTTTGCACAGTCAATAATGCACAGGTAAACATCTTTCTGGTATTCTCTGCTTTCAGTCAAAATCCATCAGATGTCAGCAATGATATCCTCTGTTCCACATTCTCATCTGAATCTGGTTTGTACCTCTGGCAGTTCTATGTCAATGTACTATTGCAGCCATTTTGGAATTATCTTTAGCAAAATTTTACTTGCATGTGGTATTAATGATACTAGCTGATGATTTCTGCATCTTGTTGGGCCACCTCTCTTTGGAATGGGCACAAATTTGGATATCTTCCAATCAGTTGGTCAATTAGTTGCCTTCCTAAATTCTTGGCATGAATGAGTGAGTGCCTCCAATGTTGACAGTATTTCAATGGTGTTTTGGCCTTCATAGCAAAGTCATGACAGTACACATAGTTATTATTTTTGTTGTTGTTAAGTGCTGTCAAGTGTGTTCTGAGGCTGTAAGTCTTTTCAGGAGCAGAAAGTCTCATCTTTCTCCCACGGACTGGCTGGTGGGCTTGAACCACTGACCTTGTTGTTCAGTCAATGCTTATTCTACAGAGCTACCACACTGCCATACACAGTGTGGTGGTGATGGTTGTGTGATATGGAGTCAGTTCCTAATTATAGCTATCCTGCACAGGGTTACTGAGGCTATAAATCTTTGTTGTTGATAGGTGCCATCAAGTCAGTACCGATCATAGTGACCCTATGCACAACTGAACGAAATACTGCCCGATCCTGGGCCAACCTCACAATCGCTGCTACATCTGAGCCCACTGATGCCACTACTGTGCCAATCCATCTCGTTGGGGGTCTTCTTCTTTTTCTCCAACCCTCCACTCTACCAAACATGATATCGTTCTCTAGGGACTGGTCCCTCCTGACAATATATCCAAAGTATGAGAAACAAAGTCTGGCCATGCTGGCTTTCAAGGAGCACTCTCACTGAATTTCTTCTAACACAAATCTATTTGTTCTTTTGGCAGACCATAGTACTTTCGGTATTCTCCTCCAACATGATAACTCAAATGCATCATTTCTTCTATGTTCTTCTTTATTCACTATCCAACTTGCTCATGCATATGAGGTATTGAAAATACCAAGGCTTGCGTCAGATGTGCCTTAGTCCTCAAACTGATGATGTCTTTATTCTTCAACACTTTTTAAAGAGGTCTTGTGCAGCACATTTGCTCAATGCAATAAGTCATTTGTTTTCTTGACTGCTGTTTCTATGAGTGTTGATGATAGATCCAAGCAAAATCAAGTAATTGACAACTTCAGTCTTTTCTCCATTTATATGGATGTTATTTATTGGTCCAGTGGTGAGGAGTTTTGTTTTCTTTACATTGAAGTACAATCCATACCTAAGGCTGTGGTCTTTGGTCTTCATCAACAAGTATTTTAAGTCCTTTTGGCTTGTAGCAAACAAGGTTGTATCATCTGCATATTGCATGTTGTTAATGAGTCTTCCTCCAATCCTGATGTCACGTTTTTCTTCATAGAACCCAGCTTCTCTGATTATTTATTCAGCATACAGATTGAATAAGTTTGGTGAAAGAATACAGCCCTGGCACACACCTTCCTTGTTTAAAATCATTCGGTGTTCCCGTGTTCTGTTTGAACAACTACTCCTTCTTGGTCTATATCCAGGTTCCTCATGAGCACCATTTAAGTGTTCTGGAATACTCATACTTCGCAATGTTGCCCATAGTTTGTCATGATCCACATAATTGAAAGCCTTTACGTAGTCAATAAAGCACAAGTAAACATTTTTCTGGTATTCTCTGCTTTCAGCCAAGATCCATCGGACATCAGCAATGATATCCCTCATTCCACATCCTCTTCTGAATATGGCTTGAACCTCTGGAAGTTCTCTGTCAATGTATGCTTGCTTGCAGCCATTTCTGTATTATCTTTAGTAAAACTTTACTCGCATGGGATATCAAAGATACTGTCTGATGATTTTCACATTCCATTGGATCACCTCTCTTTGGAATGGGCACAAATACAGATCGCTTCGACTCAGTTGGCCAGTTTGTTGTCTTCTAAATTTCTTGGCATAGATAAGTGAGTGCCTCGAGTGCCACTTCACTTTGTTGGAAGATTTTAGTTTTAAGTCCATCAAAATAAGTCAAAACAAGACCGGGGCAGAGAGTAGAACAGACCATTAATTGCTCAAATGAAAATTCAGGCTGAAGCTGAAGAAAATGAAAACAAGTCCATGAGAACCAAAATATAACCTTGAATATATAAATCTTTATGGGAACAGAAAATGTCATCTTTCTCCCACGGAGCAGCTGGTAGATTTGAACTCTGCTGACCTTCCTGTTAGCAGCCCAACTTGTCACCCACTATGCTACCAGGGTTCTTTATACATAGTGTGTGTGTGTCTGTATATTTGCATATAAGTATACTTTCTTAATTATACGTAAGTGCAACAATAGGAAGCAGAATGACCATAGTTATAGCATTATAGCTTAGAACAGAAAGGATTAAAAAAGCCCCATTTACTCCTTGTGTGGCGCTGTGGGTTAAAGCACTGGACTGCATAGTCAGTTTGCACTGCAAGGTCGGTGGTTCAAACTCACCAGTTGCTCCTTGTAAACCCTATACATGGGCACTATGGGTCAAACTGACTCCACAGCACTTAACAACAACAACAAAAAACATTATAATATCTCCTTGTTTTGTGGCTAAGTGCCATTAAGTCGTATCTGACTCATAGCCACCCTGTATAGGGTTTCCAAGGAGTGACTGGTGGTTTTGAACCCCCAACCTTGTGGTTAGTAGTCCAATGCTTATCTTACAGCACCACACCAGGTCTCTTAGAACTCATTAATGTACTCAAAGGCAAGGCAAGAGCCAGGACTGGATGAGAAACAAGCTCTAAAGCATTTGGAAAGCCTGTTCTTTGGACTTTCGGCCTGGTTATTTTCGGGATATCTCTTCACTTTTAAAAACCTTGGAGTCATTCTGTTGATTTTTGTTATTTTTAAAGCTGTGGAATTGATTTTCACTTTCTTTACTGCTGTGTTAGTATCATGATAGTTTTTAGGTGTTTGAAGTTTATAATGAAAGGATGGGTCCAAATTCAAACGAGCTACTTTTTTCTCTTGCAGTGAGTTCTTTCTACTCCTTTCTTAGGGCCAGGGGGTCTGACACAGGGTGATCTGAAGCAACTTGTGATACTGGCTTCATTAACATAGGCTTTAAGTTGGCAAGTCACTTAGCTATAGACTTCTCTAGGATTAAATTTCAAAGCAAATAAAATATTGAACATCTGAAAAGGCATAATGTTTGGAAAAACGTCATTCTTTCTCGAATGTTTTCAAAGAAAGAAAATAAAATCAGGATGAAAATCAAAAGTATGAAAGGTAGGATGATATGACAGCTACTATCTTTCAAGTCCTGCTGTGGTGTTGTAGGATAAAGCACTCGACAGCAAAGTTGGTTTGAACCACAAGTTTGTTGGTTCAAACCCAACAGCTGCTCCTTGGAAACCTTATACAGGGTTCCTATGAGTTTGCACTAACTCAATGGCACCTAACAACAGCAACAACAAAACCTTTCAAGTTACTGGCATGGTGTTTTGTCCAAGGACATCCAGTCTGAGCCAAAGCTGGGGTTGAAAGGTGCCAGAGTATATCTTGTGAAATAGCAGCATGCTATTGTTGGTAAGTGCTATTGAGTTGGTTCCAACTCATGGTTTCTGAGAAGCAGCTGGTGGGGCTGAACCACCAACCTAGGGGTTAACAATCCAGTGCTGATCCTATAGTGCTATACCAGGATTCCAGCAATAGTAAGGTAGAGCTTTTCAAAAACACTTTTTTAAGGGACGAGACATTATCTTAGGAGATTGAAGTAGCAAAGTAGTCATCAGACAGAGATCATTCAGAATTGTCTCATAGTGCTGTCCCCATCAGGCAATGATGAAGAGACACCTCTAACCCAAACCAGCTGTCTAGTAGATTCCAACTTGTAGTGCCTTATAAGAGAAGAACTGCTCCATAGAGTTTATGAATTGCAAATCTTGCTGGGAACAAGTAGCTTCAGATTTTCCCCATGGAATATCTGGTGAGTTTGAACTGTTGATCTTGTGGTTAGCAGCCCAGAATACCTCTAGTGAACTGGAAATAGTGTTTGGTGAAAGATGGCAGAGCAGCAGTGGGCTTTTTTTTTTTAGGACACCAACAGAAAGAAGACAAAATATGCAGTAAAAAGTGTCACCTGCCAGTCAAGAGCAGAAAAGCCGCCACTGACCTCCCCAAAACATGCTAGCAGCTATTGATCAGAGATAGCAAGGGGAAAAATAAATGCTAGAGTAAAGGATGGAAAGGCTTATATTCTACCTAAGAGAGAACTTGTTGTTGTTGTTGTTAAGTGCCGTCGAGTCGGTTCCGACCCATAGCGACCCTGTACAGGGTTTCCGAGGGTGTAAATCTTTACGGGAG
>NW_006408739.1:1308647-1309839 GCF_000296735.1 Chrysochloris asiatica
AGGGGCAATTAGCGAAGGGTCATAAAGTCCTTCACAGACCAAACAAAAATGAATTACAGCTTGCCAAAACTTTAATCTTTTAAGGCCTGATGTATTTTTTTTTTTAACTTTTTATTTTGAATTGAAAGTTTACAGTGCAGATCATTAGTTTTACATTCAATGATTCATACTTGTTTTATCTCAATGACTGCAGTCCATTCTATGTAACAACAGTAATTCCATTTCCTCCATCTAAACATGTTCTTCATTATTCTAAAAACCCAAACCAGTTGCTGCGGAGTTGATTTTGACTCATAGCAATATCATGTATGTTAGAAAAAACTTACACATTCACTTTAGATTCGTTTTTGCCAAAGAGTACAATACATAAAATTTGTAGATTAGGAGAGAATTGACATTATTACAGTATTAAGTCATCTCCTTAACTTTGTATGCTTCTCTATTTCTCTGATTTGCTCAGAAGCATTTTAGATAAAATACAAAACTTAGATATTTTGCATTTCATTTAACATATTTTCATGCAATTGAGTGTGGGGTTTTTAGAGAGGAGGATCCAAGACGGCAGACTAGACAGATACACTATCTAGACTGTTTACAACAGAAACTCTAGAAACCAGTGAAATAGATATGGATGACAATCCTGGAACCCGAGCTTCAAAGGAAAGTGTATGAAACTGATCAAATACCAATGAGAAGAAGAACAAAAAAGTACAAAAACCAAATAATCAGCTCCACTCAGCCAAGACTACACCAGTACCCACATCAGTAAACAGCAAACAGTCGGAAGTCAGTGAGCCAATCCAGCCATCCCCACTAGACCTGCCACCCACCCACCCACTGGGCAAGTACCATCACCCATTCCAGCACTGCTGGATTGAAGAGAGATGGTGGCCAACATCTGCCTAGCCCCGCAGCTGCTCTGCAGGACCAGTGATAAGAAACTCGTGTCCTGTACACTGCATCTACCCAGGACATGTAGTGAGTGCCCAAGTGCTGCCAGATATGCTATCAGAGTAGCATGCTTACCCAGTTTCAGAGGCACATTAAAAACAAAAAATTAAAGTGATAATTTTGATCTACTGAATATTGTTGATCTTTAGGAAATCTACTGATGTTAGTATAACTCTTTATCTGGCCGTCTCTTATCAGCTCGAACATGCATAGGTACTTGATTTTTTTTTATCAGAGTCTT
>NW_006408739.1:1311304-1316283 GCF_000296735.1 Chrysochloris asiatica
GGTATGCCCTTTGGTTGTTTAAATGGTTATATATTTCTGAGTGCTTCAGTGTACATCCAAAATTAAAACAAACAAACAAAAAAACCCCCAGAGGGAATGGAAGCAAATGCTGTTGAATGATGATGCATGGAGGGGCTAGTAGTCAGTACAATGAAACAAAATACGATAGGATGAATGCAAAGCTGATGTTCTCCCATGTAATCTATCACTCAATTCACAATAAAAACTTGAAAAAAAAAAAAAAAAGGTGGATGAAGGCTGTAGAAACTTATCTAACACAAGTGTAAGAAATGCAACATTAAAGTCTTGGAAAACAATTGTACTTAAACTTCAAATAATCAAGCAGTGCTAATTTTGACCTTCTCTCTAACTCTGCTCACTCAATTATTTCCTGTCTTAGTTGAAACAAGTAAAGGTGTGACTATGCATAACACCATTAATTCCACTAGGATAAAACCAATACAACCAAAAGAGAATCCCTGAAGACTGAACATACACATAGACAAGCAAACTATTTCTCCTGTTGTAAATGGAATTCCAAGAGAATTCCTAAAGGACATTGACACTTGTACCATTCTCTGACTTTTGAAGAATGGGATTAAGTAAAAATTATGGTATTATGTTTATGTCCCATTAGCAGCAACTCAACATAGCTAACATTCACAAATTCATATTTACACAGTAAGAACTTTTCCAAAATAAATCCAATACTTACTTGTCTCCCACAATTCCCAAGTTGATTGTAGGGTAACCATGTTCCTGAATTGTTGCTAGAAGGGTTGACCGATTACTATCTCGAATCTTTCCTGGTAAGAGGTCATCTTCTGGATTTAGCAGCTACAAAACCAAAAAACACCACAAATTATTCTTTTTAGATAATATTGCCTATTAGTCATTAATGGAGAAAATAAATCTATTAAACAAAATTTAGAATATCTAACATCTACAACAGTGTCTGAAACATAGAAGGTATATGTTCAAAGGATCTTTGAATAAGTATGGACAATATAAGAAGACAAGAAAAGTTCCTCCTGAATTAAAAAAAAAAGTTATAATTTAAATGATGATTGAACAGCAGGCCAAGTATCATACAAGCTTCGGCTATCATTTGAGAATGATGCTTTGGCGATAGTCACATTTTCAGTAAATGGTTATTGGAACAAACTAAATAAAATACTTCTGTTTCCTCCGAATATTATTTTCCAATTTATCTTTTACTGAGAACATTTGAGGTAGAGACTGTGTGACATGATATTCTCTTGTCTGAAGGGAATGACTTTTTACCTTTGCTTTTAAGCTTTTTAAAATCTTTAATCTGAAGATAAGATTAGGTTAATTAATTAATATTAGGTTAATCTTATCAGAAGGGGAGGAAGGCAGATGCTTTGCTTTTTTTATTAGTAAATCTAAACAAGTACTTCTTAGCTATATCTACCTTCAAACCCATGACTCAATCAAAACACTCTTTAGTGATTTCATATCTATTATTGTTTTGTCTGGAGTCCTGGTGTGGCACTGTGGGCTAATGAGCTGGACTGCAAAGTCAGTTTGAACCACAAGGTTGATGGTTCAAGCTTACCAGCCATTCCTTGGAAACCCTATACAAGGTTGCTATGGTACTTAACAACAACAACAACAACATTGTTTTGTCTATGAAGACAATTTTAAGATGCTTATTTTATACTAGGTTGTTTCAATGAGTCAGTGTGGTAAGTAGGAAGAGCTTGGAATTCACATAAGGTACAAATTCAAGTCAGCTAAATTCTTTAGGCCTTAATTTTACCATTTATTCTACTCCCGTAAAGATTTACACCCTCGGAAACCCTGTACAGGGTCGCTATGGGTCGGAACCGACTCGACGGCACTTAACAACAACAACAACATAGTCATAATGCTGGTGATTAATTCTCTTGTGGAGTCCTGGTGTGGCTTTGTAGGATAAGCACAGGACTGCAATGTCAGTTCAACCCACAAGGTCAGCAGTTCAAACTCACCAGTCACTCTCTGGGAACCCTAAAAGGGTCACTATGAGTCGGAAGCTGCTTGATGGCACTTAAAAACAACAATTACCATGAAGTATAGGTGTTAGGATCAACTAACTGAGATAATGGATATCAGTTAATACAGACAAATACATAATAAATGTGATTCACCTTCTTTTCATTTTGATATATGATGTTGAAAAAGCACCTACTTTCCCTCCAATAGGCCCTGGTGACATAGTAGGTTAAGTGTTGGGCTGCTAACTGGAAGGTTGGTGGCTCAAACCAACTATCCACTTAGTGGGAGAAAGCTGAGGCAGTCTGCTTCCATAAAGATCAACATCCTCAGAAACCCTTTGGAGCAGTTCTACTCTGTCCTACGGGTTGCCATGAGTTGGAATTGACTCAATGGCAGTGGACTTTGGATTCCCCAGTTTAACTCATATTGTGACTCCTAAAAGTTAGTGCAAATGAAATTATTTATAATGTGAACACAAACTATTAGATTATAAAAAACTTAGAGAAGTGTTCTTAAAACACACACACGTACAATATTAATATAGTTTTAGATGTATTGTGACTTAAAAATATTATTAAGTGAAAAAGCAATAATACATCTTTGAGATGAGAAAATATGGTCCATTAACTTAGGAGGTTGAAGGCGCACCTGCACAATTCAGCAGCCTAGGCTGTGAATATGGTCAATACTCCACGCTTAATACTGCAGTTCTCCATAAACTCCTTCAATCTTCCTTCTGACTCTTTAATGATTTGTTTGGCTTTATGTTAGAAAAATGGCACTGTTGCAATCAAATGTTCCATTAAAATGGTGGTGGTTATGTGCCATGGAATTGGTTCCGACTCACAGTGACCCTGTATAGGGTTTCCGAGGCTGTAAATCTTTATGGGAGCAGAAAGCCTCATCTTTCTCCCGCGGAGCAGCTGGTAGTTTTGAACTGCTGACCTTGCAGTTCGCAGCCCAATTCCTAACCACTATGCTACCAGAGCTACTTAAAATAGGCTGACGAAAAATGCTGACGATCCTAATCAGTGTCACCTGTCAGTCTTCCCTTTAAAACTAAATTAATTTATAATAAATACCCACTTGACCTGGCTTCAATGGCTGGATGATCAGAGCTGAACTAGAAGAAGAAAGAAAAAGAAAAAAAGAGTAATGTGATACAATTTGATGACTTTGACCTACACCTATGGATGTAGTAACTCAAAAGACGGAAACAAATCTTTACAGTGAAGATCATTCCCACCTCCTCCATACACAGGGTAGACGGGGATGGGCAACTTGGACATTGGCTACCCAAAATGGGGGGAGGGGTCTACAAATGCAAGAAGTGATTGGCTTACAAGCTTTCAAGAGGGAACCTAGATCCAGAGGGTGCAGAGGAAGGTAGACTCTCTACTGAGTAGTATCCAATCTGTCTGGGCGGGGCTGATGAAAGGAGATGGGGATAGTTCTCTTGTGGTGCAATAGTGAATAATTGCTACCAGGACTGACTGTGAGGGTCGCAAATGTAAAGGCAGACGTTTTGTAACACAAAGAGGGGAATAATTGACTTTACAGTCCAGAAATGGAGGTCCCTGGGACCATCAAGGGAGAAGAGCAGAGTGTGGGACGCTACCCAGAGAAGCAGTAACACTGGGATGGAGGCAGAGACAATGACGTGGAGCAATGGAGCAGCTGGGGACTCTAGACCCAAAGAAGGAGAGGGGGAGGGGCTGTGTGCTGATGACTGGGGGGCAGGCTTGCAGGTTGGTTGATGATGCATGGAGGGGACTGTAAACGTGGCAATGAAACGATATATGATAGGATGAATGTAAAACTAATAATCTCCCATATAATTCACAATTCACATTTATCCTTCTTGTTGTTAAGTGCCAATGAGTAGGTTCCAACTCATAGGGACTTCTTTTATCTTTTGTTGTTGTTGTTAGGTGCCACTGAGTCCATACCAACTCATAGCAATCTTATGCACAGCAGAAAAAAACACTGCCCAATCCTGGGCCAACCTCACTACGGTTGCCACACTTGCGTCCATCAATGCTGCCACTTGGCCAATCCATCTCGTTGGGTGTCTTCCTCTTTTTCTCTGACCCTCCACCTTACCAAACATGATATACTTCTCCAGTGACTGGTCACTCCTGACAATATGTCCGAAGTATGAGAGACCAAGTTTGGCCAACTTGGCCTCTAAGGAGCACACTGGCTGCACTTCTTCCAAAATGGATGTATTGGTTCTTTGGACAGCCCATGGCACTTTCAGCATTCTCCTCCAACACCATAACTCAAAAGCATCAATTCTTCTATGGTCTTCCTTATTTACTGTCCAGCTTTCGCATGCATATGAAGTTATTAAAAATACCATGGCTTGGGTCAGGAGCATCTTAGTCCTCAAGCTGACATCTTTGATCTTCAACACTTTAAAAAGATCTCATGCAGCAGATTTGCCTAATGCAATACGTCATTTAATTTCTTGACTGCTGTTTCTGTGAGGGTTGATAGTTGATCCAAGAAAAATGAAGTCCTTGACAAATTCAATCTTTTCTTCATTGATAAGAATGTTGTGTATTGGTTCAGTGGTGAGGATTTTTGTTTTCTTTACACTGAGATGTAATCCATACCGAAGGCTGTGCTCTTTGATCTTCATCAGTAAATGTTCTCAGTTCCCTTAACTTTCAGCAAGCAAGGTTGTATTATCTGCATATCGCAGGTTGTTGAGTCTTCACCAATCCTGATGCCACGTTTTTCTTCATATAACCCAGCTTCTTGGATTATTTGCTCAGCATACAGCTTGAATAAGTATGGTGAAAGAATATAACGTTGTCGCAAACCATGCTTAATTTTAAACCATTCAGTGTTCCTATGTTCTGTTTGAACAACTGCCTCTAGGTCCAGGTACAGATTCCTCATGAGCACAATTAAGTGTTCCAGAATACTCATACTTCGCAATGTTGTCCATAGCTTGTCATGATCCACACAAT
>NW_006408739.1:1317348-1321612 GCF_000296735.1 Chrysochloris asiatica
GTAGTCAATTTGATTTCTATGTGTTCCATCTGGTGAAGTCCATGTGTATAATCATCTCTTTTGCTGTCTAAAGAAGGTATTTGAAATTAACAAATCATTGATTTTGCAGAATTCTATCATGCATTCTCCAGCATCATTTCTATCACCAAGGCCATATTTTCCAACTACTGATCCTTCCTCTTTGTTCCCAACCTTCGCATTCCAATCACCAGTAATGATCAATACATCTTGATTGCATGTTTGATCAATTTCAGACTGAAGAAGTTGGTAGAATTATTCTACTTCACCTGCACTGGCTTTAGTGGTTGGTGCATAAATTTTAATAACAGTGGTATTAACTGGGCTTCCCTGTAGGCTCATGGATATTATCCTATCAATCACAGACAGCATTGTACCTCATGACTGATCTGGATATGTTCTTTTTGACAATGAATACAACACCAGAGGAATACAATTCCTCTTCAATTTGTCACTTCCGGCATAGTAAACCATGTGGTCATCAGATTCAAACTGGCCAACACCAGTCCATTTGAGCTCACTAATGCCTAAGGCATCGATGTTTATGTGTTCCATTTCATTTTCTACAACTTCCAGTTTCCTAGATTCATACTTCGTACATTCCATGTTCCGATTTTCAATGGATGTTTACAGCTGTTTCTCTTCATTTTGAGTTGTGCCCCATCAGCAAATGCAGGTCCCATGGGCTTTACTCCATTTGCGTCATCATGGTCAAGTCTATTTTGAGGAGGCAGCTGTTCCCCAGTCGCATTTTGATTGCCTTCTAACCTGAGGGGCTCATTTTCCGGCACTATATCTGACAGTGTTTCTCTGCTATTCATACGGTTTTTATTGACTAAATATTCTGAAGTAGTTCATCACTCCTTCTTCCTAGTCTGTCTTCGTCTGGAAGCTCATCTGAAACCTGTGCACCATGGGTGACCCTGCTGGTATTTAAAATGCTCCTTTCTGCTGGCACAGCTTTCAGAATCACAGCAACTCACAAACCACCACAGAAAAGTGTTGGCTTTTATCCTTAGTCACAGGGAAATCCAAAAACCAAATCCATTGCCATCAAGTAGATTTTGACTCATAGTGACCACATATAGGATTTCTGAGACTGTCCATCTTTATGGGAGTAGAAAGTCTGACCTTTCTATTGCTGTTTGTAAAACTGTGTTTGCTGTTAGGTATTGTTGAGTTGGTTCTAACTTATAGTAACCCTATGAAACACTGCTTGGTCCTGCACCATCCTCACAATGTTTGAGCCCAAGGTTGCAGTCACTGTGTCAATTCATCTTGTTGAGTAGCTTCTTCTTTTTTTCTGATTCTCCTTGTGTGATGTTGTAGGATTAAGTTCTATATCACAAGGTTGGTCTGAACTGCAAAGTTGGTGGTTCTGATTCACCAGTTGCTCCTTGGAAACCCTATACAGGGTTGCTATGAGCCAGAATTGACTTGGCACTCAACAACAACTAATTTACCTAGAGGGTTAAGCACTGGACTGCTAAACTTAAAGTCGGAAGTTCAAACCCGCTAGCCACTTCTTAGAAACCTTATTCAGGGTCATTATGAGTCAGAACCATATCAACAGCACTTAGCAACAACAAACTTTACCAAACATGATGCTGTTCTCCAGGGACTGGCCCCTTCTAAGATCAGAGGTGTATCTATAGAAAATAGAACTTATGGCAATTAATTTTTAATTACTGGTAATGGAAATTGCAATAGCCAATAGAAACTAGTCTTCAGCACCACCCTCAAGGGGCAACCAGGCATGTGCTATATTTATCATAACTTAGATATGCCTCTGCTCCTTAAAACAAGTCCATAGTACGTGTCTTACCATCCTTGCTTCTAAGGAGCATTCTGGCGGTACTGCTTTCTGCTGTACTGCTAATACAAACTGATTTTCTGATCTTAATTAGCACATGGTTATATGAAGTTATAGGAGCCCTGGGGACACAGTAGTTAAGTGTTTGGTTGCTAACCAGATGATGGTTTAAACCCACCAGCTGTTCAGCATGAGAAAGATGGCAGTCTATTTTTGTAGAGATTGCAACCTTAGGAACTCAGTGGGGCAGTTTTACCCTGTCCTACAAC
Source organism: Chrysochloris asiatica (assembly GCF_000296735.1). Lineage (NCBI taxonomy): Eukaryota > Metazoa > Chordata > Mammalia > Afrosoricida > Chrysochloridae > Chrysochloris > Chrysochloris asiatica. The sequence continues at coordinate 1,319,449 of NW_006408739.1, forward strand.
AAGGTTGGAATAAGGAATAAAGAAGATCATAGAAGAATTGATGCATTTGAGTTGTACTGTTGGAGGAGAATATTGAAAGTGCATGGGCTGCCCAAAGAACCAATAAATCCGTTTTGGAAGAAGGGCAGCTCCTTGGAGGCCAAGATGGCCAAATTTGGTCTCTCATACTTCGGACATATTGTCAGGAGGAACCAGTTGCTGTCATATCATGTTTGGTAAGGTGGAGGGTCAGAGAAAAAGAGGAAGTCCCCCAACGAGATGGATTGGCCAAGTGGCAGCATCGATGGACTCAAGCGTGGCAACAGGAGTGAGGTTGGCCCAGGATACGGCAGTGTTTTGTTCTGCTGTGCATAAGGTCACTATTGATTGGATGGCACCTAACAACAAGGTTGTATTCCTGATGTGGCATTATGGGTTAATGCAATGCACTGCAAAGTAGTTTGAGCTGTAAGGTCAGTGGTTCAAGCTCACCAGTTGCTCCTCAGAAACCCTATTCAGGGTCGTTAGGGATTGGAACTGACTAGATGGCACTTAACAACAACAACATAGTTGCTATGAATTGTAACTGACTTGATGCAGTAGGGTATATAAAGTCATTACAATTTTTAAAAAGCCAAAGCTTGCAGCTCTTTAACACCATTAATTATTCACATTGCTTCAGAAAGAAAACTATGGTTGCATCATTTTTTTCCCCCCTGCACAGCAGGGGACTGGCTACCAACTAGGTAAGATTCTCCCTGCATTAAGGTGTTTTTATTGCCATTCATGTTCCTCTGTATTCTTTTGCTGCAAACTGTTTTAGAAATAACAGAACATTTACAGATTATGTCTGAAGAAATAATAGCTAGTCAAATGAGGATGTGGGATTTACAGTGCATTCGAAGTATTTTCAAAGAAAACATATAAAAATAAATGGAAGATGTGATAGAGGCAGAGATGAGGGCATGGAGAGAGCAGCAAAGGATTTTAGATTCACAGAAAGAGAAAGATTGAGTGCTGGTGGCCAGGTGGCAGGCTTGCAGAATGTGCCCTTTGGTTGTTTAAATTATTATATATTCCTGAGTATTTCTGTGTACATCCCTACCCCCTCAAAAAACAAAACAGAGGGAATAGAAGCAAACACTGCTGAACGATGATGCATGAATGAGATTGTGAACATTGCAATGAAACAATGGTGTAAAATCAATGTTCCCCCAAGTAAACCATCACTCAGTTCACACACACAAAAAAAACCTTAAAAAAAAAAGGAATTAGCTCACCAGCAATTCACAGAAGACCTGCTTCTCTACCATGTTTTGCCAATTTATAAGCAACATCACATCTTATTTTGCATTTTGTTGACTGGGTGAGTATGAACATTTTCAAAATAATTATGTGGAATATGTGTTTTTTGTTTTATAAGTTTCACATTTATATACTTTTATAACTGAAGTGATCACTGCTTACCTATTAAAATAAAGAATATCTACCCAACATTGTAAATAATAAAAAATAAATAAATGGAAGATTATAAAGCTGAAATACTAGAGTAGCCACAAGTTTCTCTTTTAAATCAAAATCTAATTTTGTCCTCAGAAACCCTATACAGGGTCGCTATGGGTCGGAACTGACTCAACGGCACTTAACAACAACAACAACAACAACAACAAAGATGAGGCTTTCTGCTCCAGTAAAGATTTACAGCCTTGGAAACCCTGCACATGGTCGTTATGAGTCGGAACCGACTCCATGGCACATAACGACCACCACCACCATACTTGTAGCATCTGGTCATTCTGAAACATTTTCACTGAACGCCTGCCATGCACTACAATTAAAAGAAAAGAAAACGATATAGTATCAAACAAAACATTCCTTGTCACTTTCCTATGTATTAAATTTCAATCCCCTATTTCTGTTATTTAGCAAAACTTTACTCGCTTAAGATCTGAGATTGCCCGATGATTTCCGCATTCCGTTGGGTCACCTCTCTTTGGAATGGGCACAAATATTGACCTCTTCCAATCAGTCGGCCAGATAGTTGTCTTCCAAATTTCTTGGCAGAGATAAGTGAGTGCCTCCTGTGCCGTCTCACTTTCTTGAAAGATTTCAATTTTTATTCCATCAATTCCTGGTGCCTTGTTCTTTGCCAATTCTTTCAATGCACTTTGGACTTCCTCCCTGA
>NW_006408739.1:1322822-1329684 GCF_000296735.1 Chrysochloris asiatica
GCTCCTTGGAGGCCAAGATGGCTAAGCTTCGTCTCTCATACTTTGGACATATTGTCCAGGGGGAACAGTCGCTGGAAAAGGATGTCATGCTGGGTAAGGAGGAGGGTCAGAGAAAAAGGGGAAGACCCCTAACGAGATGGATTGGCCAGGTGGCATCATTGATGGATTCAAGTGTGGCAGCAGTAGTGAGGTTGGCCCAGAACTGGGCATTGTTTCTTTCTGCTGTGCATGGGGTCGCTATGAGTCGGTTCCGACCCAATGACACCTGACAACAACAACAATTTCTGTTATTATCCATGATGTCACTATCCTCCAGCTTTGAGACAATTAATTTTGAATTTTTTTCCTTAGTAGTCTGCTCTCTTCTCAAAGTTCTCAATATCAAGAATTTCCTAACTCTTCTTTTCATTGACTCTGTGTTTTAATTGTTCAATTGTCAACCTCTCCCCACCCAATTTCAGGCATAAATTATATTATGACTAATTTTCTGCAAAAGCCTGTTAATTAGTGATCTTGTCTTGAAATTCTTTCCTTCTGAGAAATAAAGTAGAAAAAAAAAAACACTTGAAAAACTGTACTGTCACTTGTATAACACATAAACTACCAAATGATGATATGTGGCACAAATTATCTTAGGTCAAATTGTTTCAACACAAGTTTACTCAGACGTACCTGTTTCATCAGAAGACCAGGGAAATACTGTATTCCATAGATCAGATTAATTGCTCCAGCCACTTCTCTATTTCACAAATTCTGACCAATCTCTGCCCAGACATTGCTTACTAATTTCTACTTTAAAACCACACCATGTTAACTCCAGCTCTCAAAATCCCACAGTCATTGCTATCAAGCTGACTCGTTGTGCTACAGAGAAAAACGGCTTCATTGGGTTTTCTTGTCTGCAGTCTTTATGGAAGCAGATCTCCAGGTCTTTCTTCCATGGTGTTGCTGAGTGGTCTTGAGTGACTAACCTCTAGTAGTTGAGCATAAGCCATTTGCAACATCCTGTAATCATCTGCTATGTATGTTTCTGTAATGCATTCACACCATATACACAGGAGGCAGTGTTACGTATGTTTCTGTAATGCACTCACACTATATACACAAATGGCAGTATTATGTACATTTCTATAATATATATAGCCACTATTATGTTTGGCTCTGTAAAGCTCTTAGATCAATACGCATGAGCTACTAGCAAATTCCTCAGTTCAGAAACAGAAAATCCTCACATAAGAATGTGAAATATGTGAAGATGTCGTAAACATCTTTTAACTGGCTGGGCACCTACATGGTGTGATAAAACCATACAGTCAAATCTCTAAAGTGGATTTTAGACATGAAGATAATCATAAAAACAAACAAAAAACTTCCTGAAAAACTAACCTCTGACCTTTTAGAAACGATGTTACATGCTGCTAATATTTGACCTTGGAGAGAAGACAGAACACAGAAGTCTTTGTTTACCATGACAGCACCTAGCCTTTACTGTGTGGGGCCAAGATGAGGCAGTTACATATAACCCAGGTCTTCGGTTCATTCACCGTGTGAAGGCAGAGGCAGAGATCGTTCCAAACCTTGACACTTTCCAAAGACTGATAGCCTGCCTGAGACTTTGCCTACCACTGCTGTCCTCAGTCTCCAGCTACAAGGGACCCTAGAGAACATGAGCCATGGCCAAGCCTTTCTCCTAAGAGCACCCATTAAAGGTAAAATCTTGAATTCCTAACTACTGGAATAATCATATATTGTCATGATTCTCCAGTACTAAATGAATGTCTTAAGGAGCTCTGGTAGTGTAGTGGTTACAAATCTGGCTGCTAATCTCATGGTCAGCAGTTCGAAACTACCAGCTGTTCTGCAGGAGAAAGATGAGGCTTTCTGCTCCCATAAAGATTTACAGCCTTGGAAACCCTGTACAGGGTCACTATGAGTCGGAACCAACTCCACGGCACATAACAACAAAATGAATGTCTTGCAGGCTTATCTGTATGCTTGCCAACTACTTTGCAATAAATGAAATGAGTTTATGCATGATAAATGTGAGTATTTTTTACCTTTATTAAAAAATAAAATCCCATAGGACAATACCCTTTGCTATGACTACCTTGCAATAAACAAAATGAATCTACATGTGATAAATCTGAGCATTTTTAATGTATTTAAAAAATGAAATCCCACAGGGCTACATCCTTCTGTAATGTGGCCCTTTTGAGACATTACTGAGAGTATGTCAAGGAAGCGCTCTCCCTTGTTCAGATATGTTAAAATATCCAATTTCCTATGAGCAATACCCCAGTCACCGTCAGTCTGTCATAGTGTGGTGGCTAGCATGTTGCTGTGATGCTGGAAACTATGTCTCCGGTGTTCCAAATACCAGCAGAGTCACTCATGGTGGACAGGGTCCATTGGCACTTTCAGACTAAGAAATGAGCAGTACACCTCTGAGGGATTATCCACTGAAAACTTTATGCAACGAAATGCTGGTTATATAGTGCCAGATGAAGAGCCCTTCAGATTTGAAAACACTCAAAATACAACTGAGGAAAAAGCTGCTTCCTCAAAGTAGAGTTGACCTTAATGATGTAGATAGAGCAAAGCTTTTGTGAAGTTTATTTGCTGATGGAGCTTGACTCAAAATGAGAAGAAACAGTTGAAAACATTCAATAAATGACATGGAATGTATGAGGTATTAATCTAGGAAAATTGGACATCATAAAAAATGAAATAGAATGCATACAGATCAGTATCCTAGGCAACAGCTGAAATGGACAGGCATTACTATGCTGGAATGACGGATTGAAGAGGAATAGTGTCACATTCATTGTTGAAAAAACATTTCAAGATCTATTACGAAGTACAGCTTATACAATTATTATTCAAATTTATGCATCAATTGCTAAAGCCACAGATGAAGAAATTGAGGAAAGTTATCAACTCCTTTAGTCTGAAACTGATCACACATGCAATCAAGATGCACTGATAATTACTGGTGATTGGAATAGTACATAGATCAAGGGGCAGTTGTTTGAACAGAACATAGGAATAATTCATGGTTTGGAATCAGGATGGGTGTGCATAAAAGTTATACTCTTTCACTAGACCTATTCAATCTGTTTGCTGAGCAAATACTCCAAGAAGTGGAACTATATGAAGATGAACACGGCAAAAGGATAGGAAGACGGCTCCTTAACAACCTGCAATATGCAGATGACACAACCCTGTTTGCTGAAAGCAAATTGATCTGAAGCATTTACTGATGAGGATCAAAGAATATAGCCTTCAGGATTACAACTCAATGCAAAGAAAACAAAAATCCTCACAACTGAGCCTACTGTAATAAACAGAGAAAAGACTGAAGTTGTCAAGGATTTAATTTTACTTAGATTCAAAACCAGTGTTCTTGGTAATAGTGAAAAATCAAAAGGCAACATACTGCATTGGATAATTCTGCTGTTAAAAGACTTCTTTAAAGTGTTAAAGAGCAAAGATGCCACTTTGAGGATTAAGATGTGTCTGACCCAAGCCATATTATTTCCAAGTCTTATAAGTGAGTGAAAAAGACAGAAGAAGAATTCATACATGTGATGTATATGGTGTGTTGGTAAAGAATATTGAAAGTATCATGGACTGCCAGAAGAACAAACAAATCTTGGAATAAGTATAGCCAGAGTGGCCCTTAGAAACGAGCATGGTGAGACTTCATCTCACGTACTTTGGGCATATTATTAGGAGGGACCAATCCCTGAAAAAGGACATCATGCTTGATAAGGTGGAGGGTCCGCAACAATTGTGAGGATGGTACAGGACTGGGCAGTGTTTTGCTCTGTTGTACATAGGGTAATTATGAGTCTATACCTAACAACACCAGCATTTATATTGTTATGAAAAGCTTCAAAATTAGATTTGAATATGAATACAAAATAATGGAAAAGTTCTTTTGTTAAACGTTCACGCAGAGATTCTGTCTTGTTTGTCTAAAAGAAAATCATTTAGTATATTGTAAAAGATCTTCCAATGAGTTTCTGTTATTCAGAGAGTTAATCCTATGGTCCTGATGAAATTGTCAAGGACCTTAGACATTGTTTTGAGTGGACCTTTTTTGAGTGGGTTGTAGTGACTGACTTCTTCTCTTTTTATATATCAAAATAGATTTTCCCACATCTAAGATGTCTCACCTCTCTGCAATGGGAAGGGAAGATGATTAGACTTTTGTTGTTGTTGTTAAGTGCCGTTAAGTCAGTTCTGACTCAAAGTGACTTTGCTTTGTGAGAGAAGAAAGCCTCATCTTCCTCCCACAGAAAGGCTAGTGTGCTCAAACAGCCAACCTTGTGGTTTGCAGTCCATTGATTATTGTACAGAAACTTCTGAAGGGGTCTGTAACTCCTGATCTATTATACTTCTTCACATTTCTCTCCTTTGTTTCTTTTCTTGTCTCCAAAAAACATCATTTAAACTTCTCATTATATATATTCCTCAGAAGTGATCAGGCAGTCCAGATAAACATATTCAACACAAAAGAGGGAAAGAATGTATTATGTGGACTTATGAAATATGTTCCTATTACCAATGTTTTTTAATTAAAACTCTGCAAAAACAGTTTTGACTCAGAGTTAAGCAATTTGCTTGGTTACTAGGTTACAAAATAAAAGGGAATGAGGAAGATTCCGAGGCTTTAATCATAAGTCAAAGAGTCTAAGAGCTTGGTTTATAAACAATGAAGTTTATAAATTGTATTAGAAAAAAGCTCATGTAAATTTATGTAAGATGACTCTTTAGACTAATTAGATTGATTAAGTATAAGGGAACTTCAAAAAGTTTGTGGAAAAATGAATTAAAAGATAGTGGAATTTTTCCAGGAAGTTTTTAAAGCCTCCTTGTAATTTTTGTTTAAACACTGTCTCATTTTTTCTTTTTTACTTTACCATTACATAGTAAAATTATACAAGAACAATATTCTAGTTATGCAAGTCTTGGGATTATTTTCTCATTAAAAATTCTAATTTTAATCTGTTTCAATTCCTTTACTAGTTTTGCTAGAAAATAAAATTTTTGTTTATCTAAATTGAATGATAATAAGGAATAGCTCTGTGAAAAGAACTGAACTCCTGATTCTTCAATGAAATCATGAGACTTTTATAATAACTTAAATTTTAATTTCCAGATCCTTAGGTATTCTAAGACCTTAAACTAATATTAATTTGAGTAATTGGTAAATGCTCTTAGACATTTGGACTGTTCACCAGACTATATTAGGCCCAAAATGGAATCGCTTATGCTAAACTACACATGAACAAACTGAAACCTAGCTAAATTTATATTTCCTGTAATGTTTGACCCTCTCTGGAGCAAAACTGAAGTCAATCAATCCACGTTTGCTGCCTAAGAACTTTCCAATATGCTTTATAAGAAAAGTAATTTAGAACTAACCAATCACATTTTGCCCAAGGTTACATTCTTGTTCTTATGCCACTTTGGCCATGTAACTGGTCTTTTTTACTTGTTCTTGGAACTCTTGTCTGACTTACAAACCAAATTATGCTCCCTTACTCATGAATTGCAAATACAGTTTGGGAATTTGTATACAAATTCAATCGCATGGAAATTTTATCTTTAAAAATAAAATGTTTAGGAACAAACAAGATGGTGTATAGGGTAGAATTGCAGTGAGGGTCTCTGTCAGCAACAACACAGAATATTGGACCTAGCAGGCTCAGCGGATGGTCTCAGAACTCTGAACCACATATAAAGGAATATTTAGAAAGTTGGAAGGTTCCATAGTCAGTGGAAATTGTAGCAGAAGAAAGATCCAGTGTGTTCTAATCCAAGGCACTCAGCTGCTCCCTGAGTGGGCATCTTGGGTGAAACCGAGAGTGGGAAGGATCAGAGCAGACACAACTCCTGACAGAACCGTGGAGATAAAGGTGTGGACATTTTTTTTTTTTTGTATCTGTTCAATGATCTCTCGCTATATGCACACCTCCCCATTCTGGTGTCTAGAGGGGGTGCCTAAGCAAGTGGATATCCCTACTCCCGGAGGGTTCTATTACACATGTGCACAGATCTCCTTAAAATTTAAAGGAAGAGTGCTCCTTTAGGCAGCACATATACTAAAAAAAAAAAAAAAAAAAATTGGAACAATACAGAGAAGATTAGCATGGCCCCTGCGCAAGGATGACACGCAAATTCGTGAAGCGTTCCATTAAAAAAAAAAAAAAAATTTAAGAGTTTCCACTTAAAACCAAATGGCAGTACAAAACGGCTATTTTTCAGGCTCTCAACTGTTTATCACTAGGAAAAAGGCCTGAATGGGGTTGTGGAGAGGGACAGGTAGACTAAAAAGGAGACAGGCCAAAAATTAAATCCTGAGTTATGTCATAATGACCAACAGTGGCATCTTGAAATTTCCCAGGAAGAAGAGTGCAAAGGGAAGCCCATCTCCTGATCACATCTACCTGGAGGCAATCAGAAAACATACAAAATATCAAAACGCACACCCATCTAAGTATTAAGGCCACAACTAATTACTGAATATGCCCTAAAACCAGAAACAGATGACCGTATCAGGACATGTCCAGAAACAAGATAAAGTGACTGAGACAAATGAGCTGGAAGTAGACCTACATTCCATACTGGAAGATGGGCAGGCTTCGGAAATGCCTGTGAAGGAATGATTATAAAAATGATTATAGCCCTCAAACGTGCCATGTGCCTTTGCTCTCAGGTCAAGAATCACTGCGCAAACAGAAATTGTTACCTTTTTTTGCCCTGCCCATCATGTAAATCAAATGTCTAGGGACATTAGTCTCGCTCATATGATCTGAGAGTAAATAGACAAAGGCTCACAAAACAGGCTAAATGC
>NW_006408739.1:1330569-1337358 GCF_000296735.1 Chrysochloris asiatica
AGCGGGGATAATAATCAATGTAATGAAACAAGCTATATGAATGTATATGAATGGTTGAATGTGAAACTGATGATATGCCCTGTAAACTTTCACTCAATGCAAAATAAAAACATTAAAAAAAAAAAATGATTATAAAATATATCAAAACACTTTACAATGGAGTTGTGAAAAATAAGGAAGAAGTCAGGAGAGAACTACAGGAACAATCAAATAAGACAGATACAGAATTGGTAACAATTCAAAACCTACAGAAAGAGGTCCAAATGATTAATAATAGAAAATCAGAAATGGACAATACACTGAAAGGGCACAGGAGTAGAATTGAAGAGATGGAAGCCAGAGTTAGTGAGCTGGAAGATAAATCTCTCACTATTACTAAGACAGACAGACAAGCAGAAAAAAGGATTTTAAAAAATTTGAAGAAGGTCTAAGATTCATGTTGGACAACATGAAGAGGAATAGTTTAAGAATTATCGGCATTCCGGAACAGGAACAATCACACAAGTCCACAGAGGAAATATCTGAAGAGATGCTGGAAGAAAATTTCCCTAGTATTGTGAAAAGCAAAAAGATAAGCCTTCGACTTCTTGGAGGCGCCAGCTGGGGCCACTCGCTGTACTTAGCGCTGGAGCTGGGAGCCTGCGGCCGCAGCCATATCCCACCAGACCAGCATCCAAGCTAGTGAAGATGTTAAAGATACATTTGCCAGAGCAAGAAATGGGAAATACAGACTTCTGAAAATATCTATTGAAAATGAGCAACTTGTGATTGGATCATGTAGTCAACCTTCAGCTTCATGGGAGAAGGGTTATGATTCCTTTGTTCTCCTGTTACTGGAGGACAAACAGCTGTGATATATATTATTCAGGTTAGATTCTTAGAATGCACCAGGGATATGAATGGATACTCATTGCATGGTATCCAGATCATTCTCATGTTCGTCAAAAATCGTTGTATGTAGCCCCAAGAGCAACGCTGAAAAAGGAGTTTGGAGGGGGTCATATTAAATATGAAGTATTTAGAACAGTAAAGGAAGATGTATCACTACATGGATATAAAAAATATTTGGTATCAGAGTCTTCTCCTGCCCCGCTGACTGCAGCTGAGGAAGAATTATGACAGATTAAAATAAATGAGGTTCAAACTGATGTGTGGACACTAAGCATCAGACAATACAAGGAGTTGCATTTCCTATCTCTCAAGAAGCTTTTCAGGCTTTGGAAAAATTAAGTAACAGACAGCTCAACTATGTGCAGTTGGAAATAGATATAAAGAATGAAATTATAATTTTGGCCAACACTACAAATATAGAACTGAAAGATCTGCCAAAGAGGATTCCCAAGGATTCAGCACGTTATCATTTCTTTCTGTATAAGCATTCCCACGAAGGAGAACATTTGGAGTCCTTAGTGTTTATTTAGTCAATGCCTGGGTACATGTGCAGTATGAGAGAGTGGATGCTATACTCTAGCTGCAAGAGTCCTCTGCTAGAGATTGTAGAAAGCCAACTACAGATGGATGTAATCAGAAAGACTGAGATAGATAATGGGGATGACTTGACTGCAGTCATCCTTTATGAAGAAGTACACCCCAAGTGGAGTCCTGGTGTGGTGCTGTGGGCTAATGTGTCAGACTGCAAAGCCATTTGAACTGTAAGGTTGGTGGTTCAAGCTTACCAGCTGCTCCTAGAAAACCCTACACAGGGTCGCTATGGGTTGGAACTGACTCGATGGCACTTAACAACAACAACATACCCCAAGCAGCATGCACATAAGCAAAGTTTTGCAAAACCAAAAGGTCCTGCAGGAAAAAGAGGAATTTGAAGACTAATTAGAGGTCCCACTGAAACTGAAGCCACAAATGATTATATTAAACATTATAAAACTAGATTTTTTAAAAGTTCAGCTTTTAGTACAGGAATACTGAACTCATTCCATGTTGATATATAGTTGGGAAAAATTGTACTTTTCTAAAATTAGCACTTTTCACATCTGTATGTTTTTGAGATTAATGCAAAAGAAGGCTTATGATTTCTCTTTTGAGTTAAAGTTAGAAATGGATTCAACAAAATATAACTGGCACAGTTTTCATAGAGTGATGATTCCACATTTTCACATAATTCTTAAAATTTTATAGTTGGACTCATTTCAGCAAGTAATGTCTCAAAGAAGGAAGTACTTTATTATTTTACTCTTTAGGATACATTTGACTTTTTTTTTGAGAGAAAAATACCCTAAAATATTCATTCTGTTTAATGAATATATGTTAAGGGCCAGGTTGGATAATTGCTTTCTAAGATGAAAATTTAGTGTGCCTAGAAAAAGATAGTTGCTTATTCTGAGGAATAATGCTGTCAGACTATAAAACACTCTATTTCTAAGTTTCAGGTGTGATACCACATGACTACAACTTTTAGAAACATTGTGTTCTATTGCAGCAGTGTCTTCTCTATATGGCTTTTTGGTTTTTAATGATATTGAAATTTTAGAAGATCAGTTCATTCAGACCCAATCCCATTGCTCTCTAGTCAGTTCCAACTCAGAGTGACCCAAAGGTCAGAGTAGACCCATCCTATGTTTCCAAGGCTATAAATCTCTAAGGAAGCAGACTGCCACAACCTTTGGTTAGCAGCCAGTGCTTTAATCAATGTGCCACCAAGGCTCCTCTATGGAAACTTCAGCGTACTGGATAGTTTCTGCAGAATTTTTTGTGGCACTGAAAGACAATTTAAACAACTTTAGTAAATTCTCTTTCTATTGTATTAAAAAAAAAAAAATCCACTTTAAAAGTAAGAAGTAATGAGGCCAAATATTTGTTCATAACGGATTTTAAATTAATATTCAAAAGCAAACAAAACTAGTCAAAAATGTTGGAAAAGTTTTAAATATTAAGTAAGATTTTTCACCCCCTCAAAAACCATGTTTATAAGGCACACTGTGTTCTTTTATCACTTTTGAGCAAATAATTCCGATTTAATAAAAATTTTAAATCATAGTATTTATCAACCTAAAACAATGAGAGGCTTAATTTAGAATCTTGTTTCAATATACGTTATTTCATAACACACTTAATTCTTTGCTAAAGTTCTGATTTTTCAGTTATAATTTAGAGATTTTGAGCCTCATTTTTCTTTGATAATTGAAATGGAGGGAGCTCGAACACTTCATCATGTTAAACCTGCTGCAAGAGCCAGAACTTTGAGTAGTTGTTTTCTAAATGAACTGAGGGGACCCAGGATTTGGAAGGTTTTGATCTAAACTTGATGCTGCATAAACAATGATCAGAAATGCACTTTTCATAATAAAAAATATGAAGTACTCATATTTAAACCTTATTATCTAAGGTTATATATGCACCTTTCAGAAATCCAATGTGTGATCAAGTTTTATAGTAAAGTATATTAGAAAGTGGGTTGACAGATTTTTTTTTTTTTAAAGTAGAGTTAGTGTTTGTGTGTTCTGTGTGTTTATAAATCCTCAGACTATAAATGTTAAAACATACAAAATAATTGCCAGCGATGTTGCATTTGTTTACTATGCATATACTTTTAAGTTGTTTCATGGGTGAAGACAATCACACATACACACGCACTATTGCACTGAGAAGCTTGGAGCTTTGTTGCATACCATATTTCCAGTCAGGAAGAATGTTAACTGTTATGATGGTATAAAATGATTCAGTAGTGAATGTTTTTCTGTACCATCCATGTGCAATTTTACTCTTAAATTCCATTCCATTACATGGAAGTAAATGGACATTCCAGATCATAGATGTGATTATATAGTTTTAAACCAAGTATTATTAAAGCAATGATTGCTGAAAATCAGTGATGCATTTGTTCCAGGATCTAACATTGTTTACAGTGTGTTTTAGTTGGTCTCGTAACAAGAGATGGTGAATAAAGCATTCCCAATAAATTTAAACAGCAGTGAAGACTGACATGCCGTCTGTGTACATTTTATAAGTGCATTTTATATCACAATAAAAAAATCATCTTAAAGGTCTAAAACACAAAGATAAACCTTCAAGAAGCTCAACAAACCCAAGACATATAATAACCACGCTCTCCAAAATCAAAAGTAAGGACAGAATCCTGAAAGAAGCTTGGGAAAAGAGAAGTGTGACATACAAAGGCAAGTAAATCAGATCAAGCCTGGATCTCTCAATGGAAACCATGTAGGCAAGAAGGCAATGGGGAGATTTATATAAAACCCTGAAAGAAAACAAACAAACAAACAAAAACTGTCAACCAAGAATCCTCTACCCAGCAAAGCTGTCAATCAAATACGAAGGTATAATCAAAACATTCCAGGATAAACAGAAGCTAAGGGATTTTGCCAAAAACAACCCTGCACTGAAAAACATCCTAAAGGGAACTCTGAGGACTGAGAACCAATAAAAACAGACAACAACCAGAGATTGACACATGTGGCAGTATCACCTGGAACTCAATCAACAAATGAAAGAGTCAAGATGAGAACAAAACTATAAGAACAAATTTAGAGGATCTGGGAGGTCAGTCTATATGATCAAAATAATTGCATTCTGAAAGAAGGTAAACAAAGAGGAAACCAGATGCTGAGGAGGTCAGGATAAAACAGACTGTCTTAAATGGAGGGAAAAATTAATGGAGTATACAGTAACCACAATGGTGGGGTTGGAGTGGGGAATTTAAGGGGAGGTGGAGGGAGGCGATGGTAGAGCACAGGTTAAGGACAGGAAAATCACAGTTTGGGTGTTGGGGAGGGCAATACAAGAAGGGGGAGGAGGTGGAGGAATGAGGTAGATAGGGGAACACTGAGACAGATTTGCATGGGCTAAGTGGGACAGAGGTAAATAGTGATACATGCTCAACCTTGGAACAACAGGGCTCTGTAATACAGGGATCTAGGCATAGTATGAAGAGGGGAAATAACACTAAGATGCTTGACTGTCTTATGAATATTGGTTTCCTTTGCCTACTATTGTAAAATAGACACCTGAGTGGGATAGAAAGGAACGTTGGGAAACACGATTACAGAAAACTTGTAAGCCTGTCTTCAGCCTATAATTGATTGGAATATCTAAAAGGGTTTCTAGAACTTTCCCAGTGAAATAGGTTTCTTGTGGAGTCTTTGCAGAGTACAGAACCTTAGGTGGAATCCTGAGTCCCATCTGAAACCTTCTGAGGTGGGACATTACCACTAGAAAGAACAAGCAGACCAGCCTGGAACAGCTAGAGTGACAGAAGATACACCTTCAAAGAAAGATCATCAGGAAAAACCCAAAACAAAAATGTCAGTATGACTGGCTACTACAAGAATAAGCAAGCTGTTCACTGAGAAGCCACCAAGGCAAGCAATCAAGTCCCTTAAGGACAAACCCCCCTCTAAGACTGAAACTCAAAAGGAACACAAGCAGGCATGTAAGCTTGCTAGCAACCATACTGGTCTTCTGGTGAGTGGAAGAGGGGAAAAGGCAAGAGTGAAGAAATAGGCTGAGTTCAACCACAGTCCATAGACTCCCGATGACCTGGACATGAGAGAGAGAAGAGGAAGGGCTGGTTGTTCCAAAGTTAGGTGAGACCTGGGGACATCTGAGCCCATGGACAATGACATAGCTACAGAGAGCTAGAGCTGAGAGTGAAACATCCAGCTGATATGAAGGAAGGGGAGATGCACAAGAACACCCAAACTTGCAGATAGTACACACTTGACCTAGCCTCGATGGCTTGGTAATCAGAACTAGACTAGAGGAAGATGAAAAAACAATTTTTTGATAAAGGAAATAAGGGTAACTTGCTACAATTTGATGAACCTGACCTATACTTATAGAGATGGTGATGGTGGTTATGTACCATGGAGTCGGTTCCGACTTATAGTGACCCTGTACAGCATTTCCGAGGCTGTAAATCTTTATGGGAGCAGAAAGCCTTATCTTTCTTCTGCGGAACAGCTGGTAGTTTTGAAGTGCTGATCTTGCAGTTCACAGCCCAATTCGTAACCACTACACCACCAGAGCTCCTTAGTAACTCTAAATACCAACAGAGAGGAAAGGAGTTTTCACATCAAGTATCAATGCTATCTCCTCTGTACACAGGATAGATAGAGACGGACAACTTAGACAATGGCTACTTAAAATGAGGGGGCAATAAAGACATGAAGTGACTGGCTTACAAGGTTTCAAGAGGGAGTTTAGTTGAAGAGTGTGGGGGGACAAAAGAGTCCCCACTGAATAGTTTTCACCTTGTCCAGATGGGTCTGGTTAAAGGAGATGGGGATAAGATTCTTATGATTCAGTAGTGAGTAATAGTTATCATGACTAATTGCGACTGTCGCAATTGTAAAGGTAGAGTTTTGTAATAAAAATGGGGAGCAGTTAATCTTACAGTCCAGAAACAAAGGACCCTAGGACCATCAAGGGAGAAGAACACAAGTGGAATGAGGGACCCTATCCAGAGAAGCAGAGACACCAGAGATGGAGGCAGACATGGGGACATGGAGAGGAGAAGTAGCTGAGGACTTGAGATTCATGGGAAGAGAGGAAGTAAGAGATAGTGGCCAGGTGGCACTCTTGCAGAATGTGCCCTTTGGGGGTGTAAATTATTATAATATGTTTGAGTGTTTTCTTTTTTGATTTTTTAAAAAAGAGCTAAAGTAAATAGAAATACTGTTAACTGGTGATACATGGAAGGGATTGTAATTGCGATGAAACAAGTAGTATAATTTGTCGAATGTAAAACTGATGATCTGCCCTGTAAGCTTTCACTCAATCCATAATAAAAACTTAAAGAAAAAAAAAAAAAAAACC
>NW_006408739.1:1337458-1364643 GCF_000296735.1 Chrysochloris asiatica
TAAAACTGATGATCTGCCCTGTAAGCTTTCACTCAATCCATAATAAAAACTAAAAAAAAAAAAAAAAAAAAAACCAATTAGAATAGAATGTGTTGACATGGATTGAGTAAAAAAAAAAAAGTTACTGAAATGACAAAAATAAATAAAAGGGTAAAAATAAGTAAAATGTTTAATACACTGATGCTCATATAAAGTATATTATAAAGTAGTGGTGGTGGGGGTTGTGTGTCATGGAGTTGGTTCCAATTCATAACAACCCTGTACAGATTTTCCAAGGATGTAAATCTTTACAGTAAAAGAAAGCCTCATCTTCCTTCCTCAGTGACTAGTAGATTTAAACTGCTGACCTTGTGGTTAAAAGCCCAAAGCAGAACCTACTATGCTACCAAGGCGCCTACATCATCAAGCAGCCATTGTTGTTTTGTTGTTAAGTGCCGTCGAGTCGGTTCTGACTCATAAGAAAGATAAAAAGAGTATATAAAAATAGGAAATGCTTGTGCAAGGTAATGAATATGTTTTGTGTTTTAGGAGAAAAGAGTTTTTTTTCCCTTACGGTAAAAATTATATAATTTGTCAGAAATATGAAGGAAGACAATAAACATTTGGGGATGTATATTAAGTGTAGAAGGTCTGACGGGAAGTGACTTTTATTTGTCTAGGTATAAAAATAAGCAAAAAATGATTTGAAAGAAAATTAATCTGTATTAAAATTATTGACAAAATTATTTACATGTTTGCTCATAAAAAAAAAAAAAAAAAGGCTTATCCATCCTTTAATATGACAAACGTTATTGGAATTTGGGTCTTCTTTTTGTTGAAAATGGCTGATGTATATTGTACCCAGATAACAAATGCCCCTTTTTACAAACCAAATATTCGCTGCCGCACTTTATTACTTGAATCATTTTAAATAAAAGTGTCTACCAATCATGGTTATTTATTGCTGCTTTTCAAGAGTATTATTTCTTGCTTTTGCTTAAGACTTATGTTAATACCCCTTTTATCCTCTGAAAATACTTCCATTTTACATTTACTATATTCAGAATAATAAAATTGTCCCAATGTGTTCTGTAGCTAAGCTATCTTGGCGTTTCCTAGAAGGGAATGGTAATACCAAAGTTTGGCCCTTTGTTGGCATTATCTAAGTTTTATTTAGGGCATCATGAGTTGGGATCAACTCACAGGAAACTGACAACAAATAACACATTTAAATTAAGGCACTGTAGGATAAGTACTTGATCACAAAGTTGATTTGAGCAGCAAGGTCGATAGTTCAAACTCACCAGCAGCTTCTCGGAAACTCTATACAGGGTCTCTAAGAGTTGGAACTTACTCAACGGCACTTAACAACAGCAACAAACTATTCAGTTGGAGTGCTGGTGTGGTGCTGTATGGTAAGCACTGGACTGCTAACAGCAAAGTTGGTGGTTCAAATCTACAAGTGGCTCCTTGGAAAACTTATACAAGGTCTCTGTGAGTTGAACTGAATGAACGGACCGTAACAAGAAACTATTCAATTAGACTAATTTAGAATATATTCCCCTAATTGTGTACTTTATAGATTAAAATAAATTTACACATGCTTATGTACAAAGACTAGAATAACTGTCTATATAAAATGTTTTGCTTTACAGTTTAAACACTCTTGTCAATGAGTAAATACATAACATACTTTATGGGTTAAATTAGTGGCCCCAGATATCTCTTAATGACCTCGCCTCATTGTCCATAAAATGTTCTTAATTTCAGAATATCCCCCGACAGGATCCTTATAAATTAGTTATGAGTTTTATATCTGTGGATTCTACTGTCCTCCATTTTGATAATGGTAGTTAATCAAAACAACTGGCCAAAGCTGTTCAGGATTCTCCCCACCTATTAACTTCTCTATCATCTTGTTGTTGTTAGGTGTTGTCGAGTCAGTACTGGCTCATACTGACCAACCTCAGAATAGTTGCTGCACTGGAGCCCATTGCTGTTGCCACGGTGCCAATCCATCTTGTTGGGGGTTCTTCCTCTTTTTTCGCCAGTACTCTACTTTACTAAGCATGATGCCCTTCTCCAGGAACTGGTCCCTCCTGATAAAGTGTTAAAAATATGAGCGAGGATGTCTGGCCATTTTGGCTTCTAAGGAGCATTCTGACTGTATTTCTTCCAACACAGATTTGTTTGTTCTTTTGGCAGACCATGTCTATGTTCTGATATTTAACAGCTGTTTACAGCTGTTCTGCCTCATTTTGAGTTGTGTCCCATCAGCAAATGAAGGCCCAGAAAGCTTTACTCCATTGACGTCATCACAATCAACTCTATTCTGAGGAGGCAGCTCTTCCCCAGTCATATTTTGAGTGCCTTCCAACTCGAGGAGCTCATCTTCTGGTACTATATCTGACAATATTCTGGTACTCTTCATCATGTTTCAATATTCAATATTTCTGTAATATCTGACAGTGTTCCGCTACTATTCATAAGGTTTTCAGTGAATCATATACAGGGTCACTATGAGCCAGAATCAACTAGAAGGCACACCACCACCAAGCACCACAGTAGCTCAGGAGTACACATCAACTGAGATTATCTTTCTTAAGCACCAATTTCACGTCGTTCTCCTCTCCTCCTTTAACGGTCTCTCATTCTACTCACACATGTCTTTTTCTGCTTTATACTATATCAAAGGCTCAGTATTCACTTCCTTTAAGACACCTGGCATTAAAAATTTTATTCAATTCAGCTGTATTCTTCTATTACTTTGCAAATACCTAACACTGATGGTGTTGGTGGTAGTGTGCCGTGGAGCAGGTTCTGATTCATAGCAACCTTGTTTCTGAGGCTGTAAATTTTATGGGACAAAAAGTCTCATCTTTCTCCTGCGGAGCAGCTGGTAGATTCAAACTGCTAACTTTGAAGGTGCAGCCCAACTCATAACTATGCTACCAGGGTTCCTTGTACCTAACACTACTAAGTTACTACCTTTTTACTCTGATTTAAAAATAAATAGGTATCTGTCTGTTTTTAAAAGTTTTTACTATAAAATAATTATATATTTATGTTGTTGTTATGTGCCATGGAGTAGTTTCTGACTCATAGCGATCCTGCACAGGATTTCCAAGGCTGTAAATCTTTACGGAAGCAGAAGGCTTCATCCTTCTCCCGTGGAGCAGCTGATAATTTCGAACTGCTAACCTAGCACTACGCTACCAGAGCTCCTAGGAAGTTGCAAAATAGTACAGAGATGTAACCCAGTTATATCACAATGGTTGTTGTTGTTGTCTCACAATGGTAGCATTTTAAAATTACAGTATAATTTCAAAATGAGGAAACTGACATTGGTATAATATATAGAGAGCTCTATGGCATTTTATCACGCATGTAGATTTGTGTGATTGTTACTTGAATTACGACACAAAATGACTCCATCACACAAAGATGTCTCTGGCGCTCTCCTTGTGTAGCCACACTGCCTTTCCTCTCCAGCCCAGTCCCTAGCACCAGGACTCTTTTCCATTAGTATAGTGTTTGCACTACTAGAATTTTATAAATGTGTAAATGGAAACATACGATATGTGGCTGATTGAGATTGGCTTTTTCCACTCAGCATAATGCCCTTAAGATTCATCCAAGTTGTTGCAAGCAGAAATAGTTTGTTTTTTTAAAATTACTGTTTCCGATTTTTTACTATTACCAATAAAGCAGAGCACTTATATTTAATGCAATTATTGATATGGTAGGACTTACGACTGTCATTTTATTTTTTGTTTTCTGGTTTATTTCTCTTTTCTTTTTCTTATGTTCCTGTGGATAACTTACAGATTCCATGTCCATTTGTGTATATATAGGGTTCTTTCTTTAAATTTTCTTTATGTTTACTGTTGGTGCAAATATACACATTAAAACATACATTAACTCAACAGTTTCTTCATGTAAAATTTAGTGACACTGATGATATTCTCTGAGTTGTACAGATATTCTCACCCTCCTTTTTCTGAGCTGCCTCTCCTCCAATAGCATATACTCACTGACCGTTAAGGTTCCTACATAATCAGCCAAGTTGTTATTAATTTGATCACAGGTACATAGAGCATAATATAATGCTCAAGGCAGACCTTTTTAATTGCTGCTGTTGTTAAGTGCAGTCAAGTTGGTTCCATCTCATCGCAACTCTGTATAGGATTTTTGAGGAGTGACTGGTGAGTCTGAACTGCTGACCTTGTGGTTCAAAGACCAATGCTGATTCGACAGTGCCAAACCAGGAGCCCCTTTAATAGTTAAGCTCAAGTATTTTTTGGTTTTAAGAAGACTTGAGGGATTTTTTGTTTAAGAATTAAAGATTATCGCAGATGAACAGTTTCAAGTGTTCACCCATCCTCTATGGCTCTAGAAAGTCTAGAGTCCATGAATATTTGAATTCTATTCTGTATTTCCCCTCTTTTGATCAGATCCTTCTCAGGAAATTTTGATCAAAATGTTCAATAATGGTAGCAGGGCACCATCCAGTTCTGGTCGTACGACAAAGACAGCAATTTCATATCCTCCCATTCCTGACTCTCCTTCTTCTCCTGCTCAAGGTGAATTTTTTTTTTTTTTTTTTTTTTTTAGTATATCTCACTATATACATCCATCTGTCTAATCTGTGTATCTGTCTATCTGTCTATCCACTGGTTGCTCTAGACATTACAATATGCATACATAATTTATTAACTAGATTATAAATTCCTCTGGGATAAGTTTTTTCCCATCCTTTAAAAATTCCTTGTTACCTATGTTGTGCAGATGACAATCTTCTAATGCATGTAAAATATTAAGCCTAGAGTCCAGTTCATTCTTCATGAAGAATGAAGCAGGATAATCTTTTTTATTGCCTTTGAAGAAAAGTGGTGAGGAACACAGCAGGAGTTTTAAGAAGCAGGTTCCTAGTACAGATGCCTTGTCACTTTATGTTAGCTTTTTGATCTCTGGTATGCCTTCATTCTTTGGTCTCTACACCATAGTTGCCATTTATTACTGTTATAATGGAAAGGCATAATAACACTTGCTTCCTACGTGCCTCAGAGGGGTATAATAAAGATTGATGAGATAGTATTAATCAAGTACTACTAAATCTCTAGAAGAAAGGCACTATATGAATACATGCTGCTATTGTTTGTATAAGTGACTAACATATCCCTTTAGGATCATTTTCAAGCACTCTTATAATAAAAGAAATAAACACTTTAAGTATGAATTAATTAAAGCTATTAGGAGTCCTGGTGTGGTGAGGAGTCTGGTGTGGAGCTATAGGGTAAGCACTGGACTGAAAGGTCAGTTTGAACTACAGGGTTGGCAGTTCAAACCCAGCAGCTACTCCTAGGAAACCTATACAGGGTCACTATGAGTTGGAACTGACTCGACAGCATTGAACAACAACAACATCCTCTCTTTATGAAATAAACTAAGTAAAATTTAATACAAAATATTAATTCATATCCAATATTATTGCCAAAAATAGAAATTTATACAATTACTTTGAAGATAAAATAAAATGCCAGCTTTTCAGTTTTGGAAACAGATAAATAGAATAACTGGAATAACTGTGCTATATTTACAGTTCTAAATTCAGTCTATTAATAATTATTAATAATAGAAACTTATTCTGTTGTACCACTGGTGGCTTAATCCCCAGAAAACCCTATAAATTATGGTTGGCTTCATGTGGGTAAGAGCACATCCTAGTAAGTTTACCTATCATTCCTTTGAGCATAGGAAAGGGAAATGGAGAGTTACGAGAAGGCTTGGAAGATGGAAGGGAAATAGAGAGTTCTTGTAGTAGTGAAGAGGTCCATGGGGGTTAAGGTATGGGTAGTTGGGTAGAAAGAGACTACGCAGATTCCATTAAGGAATCTGCTCAAAGACTGACTCCCCGCACCCCTCTATTTTGTTCCCTTTCAAGCAGAGTCTTTTTATTTTTGTCTTTAAACCATAATGTGCTCTTCATGTATAACATGTGAAGATGAACATAAAGAAAGGAAGAACAAGTACACATACCACATATAAATATTGTACAGTTAATAAGGAAGACTTCACATAATATTCACTTTTTAAAGGATATACAATTTAATTTGTATTATGATGATAATATAAGCCTATACCCATAAGTGGGGAAAGGAAAAGAAAACAAATTAACATGTTTGAGTTACAGTAATGGTTGACTTATATATAAACTCACTCCTTTTGTCTATTTAAAAACACTTGAGGATAATAAGAAATATTTTTAAAGGAGGTACATATTCTAACACTACTGCCATTGAGTTGATTCTGATTCATAGCAACCCTATCTATATACATTTTCAGAGATTGTAAATCTTTATGGGAGCAGACAGTCTTATCTTTCTTCTGAGGAGCAGGTGGTGGGTTTGAACTGCCAACCTTGTGGTTAGCAGTCCAGTTCTTATGCTACAGTGCCACTAAGGTTCAATGACATATAAGATACATGTCATGTGATTGATCCAAATAAAGATCACTGTAAATATTCAGATTTGGTAATCTTCCTTCTTCCTACTTCATGCAGAAATAAATATCTGAACTAGGTTTAGAAAGATTGATAGAATTTTAAAGCTACTAGGTCTCGCATTCCGCTTGTGCTCTTCTCCCTTGATGGTCCTAGGGTCCTTTGTTTCTGGACTATAAGATTAACTGCTTCCCCATTTTTGTTACAAAACTTCTACCTTTACAACTGTGACAGTTGCAGTTAGTCATTGAATCATAAGAATCTTATCCCCATCTCTTTTAACCATACCCATCTAGACAAGATGAAAACTATTCAGTAGGGACTCTTTTTCCCCCCCACACTATTAAAGTAAACTCCCCCTTGAAACTTTGTAAGCCAGTCACTTCATGCATTAATTGCCCCCTCATTTTAGGTAGCCAATGTCTGAGTTACCCATTCCTATCTACCCTGTGTACAGAGGAGACAGCATTGATACTTGATGTGAAGACCCCTTCCCTCGCTGTTGGTATTTAGAGTTTACTACCGCCATGAGTATAGGTCAGGTTCATCAAATTGTAGCTATTAACCCTTGTTTCCTTTATTGAAAAAGGTTTTGTTATTATTATTATTTTTTAATCATCCTCTAGTTGAGTTCTGATTATCAAGCCACCGAAGCTAGGTCAAAAGGGTACTGTACTCAAGTTTGGGTGTTCTTGTACTCCTCCTCTCACTTCATATCAGCTGGATGCTTCACTCTCAGTTCTAGCCCTTCTGTGGCTATGTCCTTGTCCATAGGCTCAAGTGTCCTCAGGTGTCACCACACTTTGGGCCAACCAGCCCTTCCTCTTCTCTCTCTCATCTCCAGGTCAACGGGAGTCTATGGAACGTGGTTGAACTTAGCCCATTTCTTCATAGCTGCCTTTCCCTCTCTTCCACTCACCAGTAGACCAGTGTGGTCGTCAACAAGCTTACAAGCCTGCTTATGTGTTCCCTTTGAGCTTCAGTCTGGAGGGAGGGGGCACTTATTTTAAAGATTCTAGTTTTTTCAGCAGCAGCTGAAGTGGAAGGCTCTATTACTGACAGTGGTAAAGAGAATTGTAAAAGAGATGTAAAAGATAAGCAAAGGCATAGTGAAAATAAATACATTTAATTCTGTATATGTGTGCGTGTGTGTGAGAGAGAAATCAAGAAATGAATGATTATGAATGAGTTATGAAATACTGATGAGATGGACTAAAACAATATCCTCCAAACTGAAGGAGTAATGATTACTATATTTTGGGTCACTAGATAACAAGCACAGAGCTTGACTTCCCAGAAATAATGGTAGCTGGCTAAACATCTAAAGACTTGTACGTCACCATCTAAATTTTCAAGGGGATCAGCATGCATTCTTTGAATAGCAAGGTGATGTCATCAAGAGTCAAAATTAGAAAGTAAAATTGGGAAATATAAAGGGTGAGAAAAGAGGAGGAAGAAACAGCTGCCTCCAAAGTGTAAAACTTCGATCTCCTGTTTTCTATTTATATTCATTCCCTCGACTACTTCATTGAGTCTCATGATTTTAAATATTTTTGCACATGCTGTTAACTACTATATGTACTCTTTAGCCTTGACCTTTCCCTTCAACTCCAGAGTAAAATGTTCAATTGATTATAGAATTTCTAACAGTATCTCAAACATAACATGTTCAAAATATAGTTCCTGATTTCTATTCCCTTATCTGGTGTGGAGCTGTGGGTTAATGAGTCAGACTGCAAAGCCATTTGAATTGCAAGGTCGATGGTTCAAGCTCACCAGCTGCTCCTCAGAAACCCTATACGGGGTTGCTATGGGTAGGAACCGACTTGGTGGCACTTAACAACAACAACATCTTTGCCATGCGGGTAAACGATAACCTTACAATTGCTCAAGCATGGGAGAACATCAGTTTTACACTCATCCTATTGTATTGCATTTCATTGCAATGATTACATTCCCCTTCATGCATCATCAAATAACCCCAAAGGGTATACCACACAGTACTGCCTACCCCACCCCTCCAGTCACCAGCACACAGCCCTTCTCCCTCCAGTGTCCCCAGACACTCCATCTGTCCATGTCATCATCTCTGTCTCCATCCCTGGGATCACTGCCTCTCTGGGTAGGGTCCTGCTCTCCATTCTTCTCACTTGATGGTCCCAGGGACCTCTGCTCCTGGGCTGCAAAATCAATCACTCTCCTCCTTTTGTCAAAAAACATCTACCTTTATATTTCCTAGCCTCACAGTCACACCTGATGGCATTCACTATTGTACCACAACAGTCTTATCACCATTTCCTTTTGCCAGCCCAGTCCCAACAGATTGGAAATCATTCAGTGGTGATTCTACCTTCCCCACCCCATCAGGAACTAGGCTCCCTCTTGAAAGCCTGTAAGCTAGTCACTTCTTGCCTTTATGTTGTTGTTATTATGTGCCATGGAGTCGGTTCTGACTTCTATCGACCCTGTACAGAGTTTCCAAGGCTATAAATCTTTATGGGAGTAGAAAGTTTCCTCTTTCTCCTGTGGAACAGCTGGTAGTTTCGAACTGCTGACCCTGAGGATAGCTGCCTGGTTCATAACCACTATGCTACCAGAGCTCCTTCTTGCCTTCATAAGGCTCCCCCATTGTGGGTAGCCAATGTCGGGAGTGATCCTCACTGTAAAGATTTGTTCCCTGTTTTGAGCTACAACATCCATAAGTATAGGTAAAGTTCATCAAATTGTAGCAGGTTACTTTTTAATTATTTCCCTCCCTCTTCTTTCTTTTTCTAGTTGAGTTGTGATCATCCAGCCATTGAAGCCAGGTCAAGTGGCTACTATCTGCAAGTATGGGTGTTCTCAGGCATCTCCCTTCACTTCATATCAGCTGGACACTTCACTCTCTGCTCTAGTCCTCTGTGGCCATGTCACTGCCTCTGGGCCCAGGAGTCCCCGGGTCTTGCTGTACTGCTGGTCATCCAGGTCTCCACCCGGGTTCACGGGGGTCTATTGAATGTGGTCAGGTTTAGCTTGCAACTTCAATGCTGTTTTTTCCCCCTCTTCCCTTATCGGTGACCAATGCGGTCACCAGCCAGACCACATGCCTGCTCATGTATTCCCCTTGAGTCTCAGTCTTGGAAGGCGGTCCTGACCACTTGCCTTGATGGCTCCCAGGAGAACAGCTTACTTGTTCTTGTAGTAATCAATCAGACTGACGTTATTGTTTCGGATTTTCCTGCTAGTCTTTCTTTCACAAAGTATCTTCTGTTCTTCTAGCTGCTCCAGGATGGTCTACTTGTCCTTTCCAGTGGAAATTTCCTACCTCAGTCGGTTCTGGATAGGGCTCTCATACCCTCTTGCAATTCACTAGCAAGTGCTGTTGGTTCTACTTTCAAATATAACATCCAGGATTGGATTATTTTTCATTATCTCCATTGCTACTACTCTTAGCCCATGTTTGCTGAAGTACTCCAATTGCCTTCTAACTAGTGTTTCTGCTTTCTCCCCCTCCTATACTCTGTGACACATAGAAGCTACAGTAAAGATGAACATTTTAAGACATATTATCCTTTCCTTAAAACTGGCCATTTAGAATAAAATTATCTGCCTCTGGTTACCTCTCCAGTCCCATCTCCTTGTATTTCACACCTTACCCTCTATACTTCTGTACACTGGCCTCCTTGCTGTTCCTCAAACATGACAAGCATGCTTTTCCATTAGTTGTTCCTATGTCTCCCCATGTGGAATATATCTGTAGTGTTGTCAGAGTTCAACTCAGAGGTATCCCTATCAGTGAGGCTTGATTACCTTACCTATATTAGAAAATTCTAACAATTAGATTCAAGCAGGAAAACGGAAACTCCTTGTGATACTTAAAGTTTTGTGTCAACTCGACTGGGCCAGGTTTCTCAGTGGTTTGGCAGTTGAGATGTAGTTATTCCCCATGATTAGATCTAATATAATGTAATCAACTTGAGGATCAGGTCTGCTCTGAACAGCCAGTCAATTGCAGAGAAGCTTCCTTGGGGGTGTGGCATGTATCCAATATATTGGACACTGAGGCCAGGCTTTCTTGTTCTCTGCTGGGTCTGGATCTTGCATCTGGCTCATCCTCTGACCTTGGACTGAAGCCAGTGGCCTGCTGTACCTCAGTAGTTGTTGTTAGCACCCTGCCTTCTTACCTGCCAAGTTTGGATCATCAGCCCTGACATCTGATCCATAGCTTGGAAACTGCCCACCTCTACAACAGTGGGAGCCATTTCCTTGACACAAACATCTCAAATATGTCTTTCTTGCTTGCTGCTTTCTTCCCAGTAGTCACAACAGTGCTTGGCATCAGTGGCGGGGTGGTGAGAGTGGTCTTCACCAGTGAAGGAAACAATTTGATCACTGATATTGTTTAGAATTGCCAGTGTATGGTGAGAGTAAAAAGCAGACTGACTTTTAGTCAGTTTTATTATTGTTCTTTTAGTTCTCTACAGATAATACGTCCCATTATGGGAGGATAAATGGTTAATAAAGCTCTTTCTCTATTTCTAAGTAAAAAATTGATCTTTGATTTGCTTTCTAGCTCTATTCTCCTAAAAATTTGATAGAGATGCAATGCCAGCTTGTTATTGTTCTTGTCGGGTTCTATTAAGTTGGTTCTGACTCATTGTGACTCTATGTACAACAGAAGCAAACACAGCCTAGTCCTGTTCTAGCCTCACAATCATTACTATGTTTGAGCCCACTGTGCCATTCACTGTATCAGTCAAACTCATTCAAGGTTGGCTTCTTTTTTGCTGACTCGCTACTTTTCCAAGCATGATGTCCTTCTCCAAGGACTGGTCCCTTCTGATAACTTGTCCAAATCATGTAAGACGAAGTCTCACCATCCTTACTTCTAAGAAGCATTAGTGCTATATTTCTTCTAATGTAGATTTGTTAATTGTTCTAGAAGTTCATGGTATATTCAGTATTCTTGAACAACACCATAATTTAAATGTATTCACTGTCCAGCTTTCATATACATATGAAAGATTGAAAACACCATGAGTTGATATTTTAAAATAATTCTCTTATCATTAAAAAGCTCATGTATTCACAAAATACAGGGTACACTTTAAATACACTATCCATAGACATCTTGGTTAGCATCCTTTTGTTTGCCTAAGACCACTGTCCTACTTAGTAATATACCAGATTGGATTCAAGAAGTGGATATATATATACGAAACTATATATATCAAGAGAAAACAGACTCAGTACTTAAGGGGAGACTACTGTGATTGGCTTCATGTAGCTGTGTAACAAAAACACAAGTATAATTTCTTTTGGCCTCTCTGAAAAGAAACAAAATTTACTTATTTGTTTTGGTTAATGTTTTCTGGGTATATTTTTGAGGATCTCAAACCTTGAAGAAAGACATGCTTCATTTATGGTTTTTATTCCATCTTCAGTATAGTGCTTGGCACAGAGATACGCAATAAACATTTGCTGTTGTTGTTGTTAACCGCTGTTGAGTTGGTTACAACTCATAGTAACCCTGTATAAGGTTTCTGAGGAGTGACTGGTGGGTTTGAACCACCAACCTTAAAGTTAAAACTGAGCTTGTGGTCCAATGTACCACATCAGTACCCCAGCATGTGCTGACTTAAGTTAATCTGTTGTTGTTGGTATTCCTTATATGGTTTAAACAGAGTAAAACAATTGAAATCTTGACCGAGTTGGAGTTTTTTGAGTTTAGCCCAATAATCCAAAACCCAAATCCACTGCCAAGGACTTGATTCCAACTCAGTGTGGTCCTACAAGGCAGAGCAGAACTGGTCCGTAAGGTTCCGGAGACTAAAGTTTTATAGGAGCAGACAGCCTCATTTTTCTCCCATGAAACGATATACGACAGGATGATTGTAGAGCTAATGATCTCCCATGTAAACTATCACATAATTCACAATAAAACATTTAATAAAAAAACACTAAACAACTAAATTAACTTAATTAGATGCCACATGAAATCACAATTCACATTTATCCTTGTTGTTGTTGTTAAGTGCTAATGAGTCAGTTCCAACTCATAGGGACTTCTTTTATCCTTTGTTGTTGTTGTTGTTAGGGGCTATCAAGTCAGTACCAACTCATAGCGACCTTATGCACAGCAGAACGAAACACTGACTGATCCTGGGCCAACCTCACTACTGTTGCCACTCTTGAGTCCATCGATGCTGCCACTTCGCCAATCCATCTCATTGGAGGTCTTCCTTTTTTTCTCTGACCCTCCACCTTACCAAACATGATATACTTCTCCAGCAATTGGTCCCTCCTGACAATATGTCCGAAGTGTGAGAAACGAAGTTTGGCCATCGTGGACTCCAAGGAGCACTCTGGCTGCACTTCTTCCAAAACAGAATTATTGGTTCTTTGGGCAGCCCATGGCACTTTCAATATCCTCCTCCAACACCACAACTCAAAAGCATCAATTCTTCTACAGTCTTCATAATTTGCTGTCCAGCTTTCACATACATATGAGGTTACTGAAAATACCATGGCTTGCGTCAGGCGCACCTTAGTCCTCAAGCTGACATCTTTGCTCTTCAACACTTTAAAAAGGTCTTGTGCAGCAGATTTACCTAATGCAATACGTCATTTGATTTCTTGAGTGCTGCTTCTGTGAGTGTTGATAGTTGATCCAAGAAGAATGAAGTCCTTGACAACTTCAATCTTTTCTCCGCTGATAAGAATGTTGTGTATTGGTCCAGTGGTGAGGATTTTTGTTTTCTTTACCTTGAGATGTAATCCATACCGAAGGCTGTGCTCTTTGATCTTCATCAGTAAATGTTTTAAGTCTTCCTCACTTTCAGCAAACAAGATTGTATCATCTGCATATCGCAGGTTGTTAATGAGTCTTCCTCCAATCGTGATGCCATGTTTTCTTCATATAACTCATCCTCTTGGATTATTTGCTCAGCATACAGATTGAATAAGTATGGTGAAAGAATTCAACCTTGTCGCACACCTTTCTTAATTTTAAACCATTCAGTGTTCCCATGTTCTGTTCGAACAACTGCCTCTTGGTCCAGGTACAGATTCCTCATGAGCACAATTAAGTGTTCTGGAATACTCAAACTTCGCAATGTTGTCCATAGCTTGTCATGATCTACACAATTGAAAGCCTTTGCATAGTCATTAAAGCACACGTAAACATCTTTCTGATATTCTTTCTCTGCTTTAAGTAAAGATCACTATGATGTCAGCAATGATATCCCTCGTTCCATGGCCTCTTCTGAATCCGGCTTGAACCTCTGGAAGTTCTCTGTCAATGTAATATTGTAGCCTTTTCTGTATTACCTTTAGCAAACTATTAAGTTTACTATTGTTGCTGTTGTTGTTGTGTGCCGTTGAGTCAGTTTTCGACCCATAGCGACCCTGAACAGGGTTTCCAAGGCTGTAATTCTTTACGGGAGCAGATCGCCTCATCTTTCTCCTGCGGAGCGGCTGGTAGTTTCGAACTACTGACCTTGCGGGTCTCAGCCCCATTCGTAGCCACTACGCTACCAGAGCTCCAACAACAACAAAGTTTACTATAGGATCATATAAAACCAGAACAATAGCTAACTTTGGATAAGAGTTGGAAAGGAATGCCAAGCTAAAGGAAACCAGAAGCATGATTCCTTCATAAAACTGGCAAGTACAACAGGCCAGAGAAAGTAGGAGCAGGGAGCCAAACAGAATCAGTCTGGATAGACCTGCTTCATAAGGTTTCCAAGGCTGTACATTTTTATGGGAGCAGAAAGCCTCATAGTTTTCCCTCAGAGCAGCTGGCGCATTTGAACTGCTAACCTAGTGATTAGCAGTTCAATGCTTAACCAACTACACCACCAGAGTTCCGTTCCTTGCTAAAAGTGAACAGTTGAATACAAAAATAATAGTAGCTTTTATAAAAATACTACCAATGTACTCTAGGAAATAAAGAGAATGCTATCGAGTGTTATAAATGAGGTCCTGGTGTGGCACTGTAAGATAAGTACTGGACTGTTAATTACAAGTCAGTGGTTCAAATCCACCAGCTGCTCACTGGGAACCCTACACAGGGTTGCTATGAGTCAGAACTGACTCAATGACACTTAACAACAACTACAACAACAAAATTATTATAGACAAGATAGTTTATACAAAGTCTCCTAATAATTAGGTAGGATAAAAAGACTTTTTGTTCATTCTACTTAGCTTTTCTAAACAACCCATGAACTCACTTAGGTGTACAAAGCTTATAAATAAATGACAAATGAGAATGATTCATGAGTTTAATATAAGTTTAATATAAGCATAGTGTCAGTTTGTCCTAGGAATATTAAATCAATATTATATCAATGAGTTTAATATAAGCATAGTGTCAGTTTATCCAAGGAATATTAAAATTATTACCATGTAGACAAAATTGAAAGGAATGTTTGTTTTGGGGTCAATCTATAGTTTTAGAAAATGACTGGTACTCTATACAGGGGTTTTAAATGATAACAAGTCATTTAAAGTAAGCAAATCTAAAATGTTGATTTTTCTCTCCATTAACAAAACAAAAAAAACGATTCTTTTTTTCCCCTCTCTAAAACAACCAAAGGGCCATATAGACTTTTTCCATTTTCCAAGTTTCAAAAATTAAAAAATAACATTAACAAAGAATTTATTTTCAGAATAAAATTAGAAATTGAGAAATTCTGTTCATTTTTTCTTTAATGTTGTTGTTGCTAAGTGTTGTTGAGTCAGTTCTGACTCATAGCAACCCTGTATAGGGTTTCTGAGGAGCAGTTGGTAAGTTTGAACTGCTGACCTTGTGGTTCAAACCAATCTTGTGGTCCAGTGCATATCCTATAGTGCAACAAGGAATAATTTTTTAAAATCTTGAACAATTTCTGGTTTGCTGAAAGGTTCTGAATTTCTTCCAGATTCACTTTTCAATATTCCCAGTTTGACCTTGGAGCCTACGAGTGAAGTTTCATACAACGTAAACTAAACAGGGAGCAGGGATTTTCAAGAGTCCTCAAAAAAAAAAAAAATGATTGACATAATGCTCCTTCTGAAATCAAGCCTGAAATGACATTTTGACACATTTTGAATAGATGTTACTAAAGATGCTATCTTTAGAGAAAAACACTGATCACCAAAACCTCCTGGTGATTAAAAATCACATGGCACTTTTAGTAAGAAGAAGGGATAACTATGGTGTCCAGATTCATTGAATTACTCCTACATAGAAGTGGTACAGCATTTCAGCAGCAGGGAAGGCAGAATTTATTGTCCTAATAGACTAAGTACTAAGTTTGTACAGTTAAATATCTATAGCTAGTAGATAACTGTTCTTTGTTTATGTGCTTTGAGAGTGATGGGAGGCCTTTGGCTATAATATCTCATTCTAATAAATGGAAGAGAACATTTCTTAATATGTAATTTCTAGATCTATCTTCTTCTCATCTTTTATAGTTGAAACTATCCCAATGCTAAACTATTACAGGAATATGGACCCATAGGTAAGATCTATAATCCACAATGTTCTATTTATAACACAGAACAGATATCAGAAACACTTTATCTAAAAGCAACCCCCCTCCTTTTTTTTTTTTTTTTTTTTTTTTACCTCATTCCCTGTTGACATGACTGCAACCACTGGAAACTTATTAACTTCAACCTCTGTGACACCTACAGTTGCCAGAAGACCAATCTCTGAGGGCCCCATGTGGGTTCCTTTGGCCAATACACATTCCCCTCTTTTAATGTCATGGCCGATGGGTCTGAAAGTCAAAGCAGAACCGTAGGTAGTATGACTAGGAATGACATTTTCTCAACTCAGAAGGAAACTTTAGTGCCAGAAAAGGAGAACACTCAAGGGGAGAAAAAGGTCAAGAGATGAGGCAGGAGCAGGATAAAGAAAGGAAGAGATTCTAAAAACCTATGCTTTTTCTTATGTTTAAAATTAAATTACACAATGGAAGAGAAAAATGGGACTTGTATTTATTACTGCTCAATACAAATGCTACTCAGCATTTAAAAATTACTTTACAAATTGCTTTGTACTACATTACAGTTAAAAACATCAATTGTGAACTTTTTTTTTGCAATAAGGCAAGAATTTATATCAAAGTGTCTCAGGATTTTAAATGATAAGAAGTCCATAGCTGGTGAGCTCTACTGTGGAAAGAATAATGCTGATGAGCTTACAGTTATAGAGGTAATTTCCATTTGGACCTTTAGGTTCATCTTGTTCTGTGGGCACAGAGGTTTAAAGATTCACTTTAATCTGTTGCCATAGGGATGTTAGAAATGTAGGCTTGTTATAAGGGACTATTGAGTAAATTAGCATATATTCCCTTGTAAGAATAATAACTTAGAGTATATGGACTACTAACGGCAGGACAGTAGACTCATCTTTGTATATAAAGAACAGCAGATGATTTCATTATTATTGGCAATCAGTAGAGCTACCAGAAAATTATGTAAATATCAAATTCTGAGATTATCTGTATTAATGTCACATTGTGGATTATCTAGGGGTAGAGCTAACTGTGGATTATGCATGCTCATGAATTTGCCTTCCTCACATGTTGCTTTTAACTATTTCATTTGCTTTAAGCATCACTATTAAATAATAGGCAGGGTAGACATAGAATGAAGAATTCAGAAAATTAATTTTGCTACTTAATAGCCCTGAAAACTAACAGCTAATCAATACAGCTATAGATTTATAATAGTCATGCTTTCTTGAGTTCATGATTACATAGAAACAAAAGTTGGTTTGAAAGCAAATGTAACATATTATATGCTACAGTTACCTGATATCTTGGCCTGGCCGAGCTTGCACCAGAATTCGTACTTCAAGTTCTTCAGTGCCCTGTAATAAAAGAATGTCATATAATTTCAAACAGAAATTATTATCAGGAGAATTTATATACTCATGTTTTTAACATCAGATACGCCCAGAATATATGCAAACATAAACCCATTCACTACATCTTTGAAAACACTTTGAATTTCTACCTTTGGATCCTAAAAGATTAGGAGGTTTTGTGCCAAAATATAAATGAAATACCTTATTGTTCATACTTTTCTAATGAATTATGGGTTTGGCAATATGCCATGGTTCCCAAGTAGCTCCAGAAATTTCAGTGAAGGACTTATGACTTGTGTGGTAGTAGATTTCTATAATTTCATGGTGATCATCAATTTTCCATTTGGGAGCTGTGGAAATTGTGACATTGGAACTGTGTTTTTCATATGGCAGAGTCTTTGGATACATGTGTTCTGGATTTCAGTGCTCTGATGGTTTCTCCGATGCCAACAAGTCTGTTTTGACAGCAGACACTGTGGTGTGCATTCACAAAAGCTGAATTTTATATGCCCTAAAAGCTCTGGTAGAGTAGTGGTTACAAATCAGGCTGCAAACTGCAAGGTCAGAAGTTTGATACTACCAGGTATTCCACGGGAAAAAGATGAGGCTTTCTGCTCCCATAAAGATTTATAGCCTCGGAAACCCTGTACAGTGTGTCGGAGCCGACTCCACGGCACATAACCACCACCACCACCATCACCAGAAGTTGACTTAAAAGAAAATGCTTAGATCAAGAAAAAGTGGGTATCTCTTAGAGGCTGAATTTCACTAAATACGCAATCCATGAGAATATATACTTATTTTTACTATCAGTCTTAAGATAACACGGTATCTTAAAAGTTCTTTACAACTAAAGATAGGCACTCATTAAAATCTCAATTGAAACTATTTTACTTATTAAGTGACTGATACTCAGCTACTTTCAGTGAGATGAAGATCTGCATAGACCCCAAAAGATATCAAAGTCCTTAATTTTCAGGCAACAGAGGGGAACTGACATACATTTAATATCTCAAGGCTGTTACTCGGTAGCACAGATTTTCCCTGAATTATAGAAAATCAGCTGGAAGGTCATTTGGTCCAAATGCATGGTTTAGTAGAATATTTAAGAACTGGTCCAAGTGTTCTTTGTTAAATTCTCTACTAAACACTGAATACATTATGAGTATTTCTTTTTTCAGAACAAATTTCTCTGAACTAGGAATTAATACTGAATAGTTCAATAGTTAATATCTCTGCTCTTCTCTATTGAGGTATTTTCCTACCTTATTTGCATGAGAAATTTCTTGGGTCAAACACAGTTCAAATTCTTCTATAATATAAGCAATACTCATTAAAAACAAACAAACACAAAACTCTCTGATTATATATTTTCAAGCCTAAAGCTGGTTGAACCACTACGTTGGCAGCTGAAGCTCACCAGCCGCTCCTTGGAAACCCTATACAGGGTCGCTCTGGGTAGGAACCGACTCAATGGCACTTAACACCAACAACAACAATGCCATGACTCATTCGCTACAATGTAAGATTCCAACATAACCAGCATAATGGGTTAATCTCATACGCATTACAGAAAATAATACTGCCATAGGAATAATGGGGCAATAAGACCTGGTAATGACGTACATCATCAGATTCCCTGATAAGTTCGGTGTCTTCCACTTGTACAACTGCATCAGCACCGCAGGGGATTGGAGCACCTGTTGTAACCCGCATGACTTGTCCTGGCATTACTGTTTGAGTTGGCTGAAATACAAACATGTAACAAAGAGATGATTTACTTTGCTGCTGCAAAGGAAAAGTCTGCAGGAGATGTGAGTTTTAGAAACAAATCATAAAAGAAAAGTATTAGACACTGTTATGCATTTTGGGCCAATGTAATAAAAGTTACCAACAAATAGGTACATTTACATACAATAAGCTTTAATTTGATTAACACTGACTGTATGTGCTCATTGTCTTAATAGCTATTAGATGCGTCCCCTCTCTCCTGTTCTCCTCTGGAAGAACTACCACTTTTATTTGACATTATTGTCTCTCACTCAAATAACCTAAAATTTCAAAAGTGATGTGAAAATCTTATGAAAATAAAGCTAGGAAATATGATTTTATAAATGACAATTATGAAGAACCAACACCTTCATGATGTATTGAACTTCTGATGTTTGAGAAATGCAATGCTTTATTAATTAGATTTTTCAGTTAAATAAAGTCAAACCAGGAAAATTAATTTCTTTTTATTATTGTCTTGAAAATCTTTCTTCAACATATTAGCTTATCTTTCAACTGATAACAAAATCAAGCATATATAATGGAATCATTTGCAAATGATTCCAGTATTTATAATAATTTAGATTAAATATTATGCTTAAGATTTTCATTGCCTGAACTTTCACATGGATGCTTTCGAAGATGGGGACAAATCTGTTCTGATCATGGAACTTGCTCTGCAAACTCTCTGAGCATGGGGAAAGCACATGACTGTAAGAGCCATCAGAAGGAAACTTTAGTGCCAGCAGAGTCACTTGTTATAATCCACAATTTAGGCCAGAGTTGAGGAAAAGAGCACTTCACATTCCCCCTAAGAACATATTAATTCCACAATAATAATAATAATAAAGACCATTTAAAAGATGTCTGCTTCATAAATATCTAAAAAATCTTAGGGAATGGCTAAGTAAAATTACCTTACACTCAAAGCAAAATCAAAGTAAATCTGAAAATTTATGATTAGGAAAGCCTTATGAAGCTTCTTTTCATAGTATTATTGCTACGAATAATACCAGCAAGATCCTTCAGTCTATGCCAGGCACAGTTAAATGTATCCTAGAATACAAGCCCTATAAAGACAGGGATTTTGTTTTATTCTGTTTGTCTTTTCAAATCATATCCCCTACTGTATACCTTAGAAAGCTGATCTCCATGGACTATTTCAACCAGGTTCCTATCACTCTGACTTCTTAATAGACTGAGCAAAAGGAAAAACC
The DNA here is from genome assembly GCF_000296735.1 of Chrysochloris asiatica. NCBI lineage: Eukaryota > Metazoa > Chordata > Mammalia > Afrosoricida > Chrysochloridae > Chrysochloris > Chrysochloris asiatica. The sequence goes on from NW_006408739.1 coordinate 1,357,767, forward strand.
AATAGTGAGACTAAAAGGTCGGAGAGAAAAGAAAGGGTTTTATTTCCCTTGCTCTTTCCTGGTTGGGAAGCAGTTTGGCGGTAGAGGCATCATCTCTACAACTGAGCGCACAATTCCTGTTGGGCAGCTCTCTGTCATACCTATGAATCTCCCCACGATCAGATCCCATTCTCTCCCCTAACCTTTCAGGTGGTAATGGAGACTCACTGTTGCTAGCACCTAGTACAGATTCCTTAACTGGTTTTCCTTAACCCTCTCTATAGCTATGTGCTGCACCTTTTTAATCACCCTTTCCTAAACGCTATGCTATGTAATCCTAAAGCCTAGAAAAGCATCTGTAACAAAGTTGTTAAGTGCTGTTGAGTCGGTTCCAACTCATAGTGACACTGTATAGGGTTTCCGAGGAGTATCTGGTGGGTTTGAACTGCTGACCTTGTAGTCACAGTCCAGTGCTGATCTCCTTCAGCGCCACACCAGGAGTCCAAAGCAGGCACTAAGGAAATATTTCCAGAAGGAATGCATGTGCATTATCTCATGTAGTAGGTGATTCTATTACTATCACCATTTTATAGGTTTGGAAACTAAAACTTAAAAGGATTAACTCATTTGCCAAAGATCAATCACCATTAAGTGTCAGCACTGGGACTTACACTCAGGATGTCTAACTCCAGAGACAAAGATTCTGAACTACGATGCCATACCCTCTTTAATATATTAGCCATTTATGCAAATCATTTTACGATGCCATTTCTTACAGAAAAGTGATACTGAGTCAACCAATTGTCTATATGTTATCTTTTTTTGGGTTACAACTCCTGTGTTGTCCCTGCTTTTCTCCCATAATCATTGGAGAAGGAGATTCTTGGGATCAGATCTGGTCCTAAGCCACATACCTTAAATCTCTTTATCCTGTTATTTGAACAGAAGACATTCCAGGCTTATTACATTCCAGGCATGTTACATTTAATGTAATTTGCCACCAAGATAATGTATAGGATTTTAAATGAAAGTTTAGAAACCAAAGCATTTAATATTTATTTTTTAGTTTTAATTCTAGATATTGCTTATTGTCTTTTAGTATCTCTTAAATCCACTTTATGGACTCCCAGTGTGGCACTATAGGATAAGCAGTGGACAGCAAACCACAAGGTCAGTGGTTTACACCCACCAGCTGCTCCTTGGAAACCCTATATAGGACAGCAATGAGTTGGAACTGACTTGACGGCACTTAATAACAACAACAATCCACCATACATGGCCATTTTGCCTTGCAAGATTTTGATGAAAAACGTTAATGTTTTGATTTGATATGTATACGTTTTAGTACACATGCAACTGTCAAAACGATCTCTTGAGACAATGATACAATGCCTTATAATACAGATGCACAAAGGTCCTTCTGTTGCTAAACGAACCTCATTGGTTAAAGTAGAAAGTCAATGTACGGCAGTTTGCTTCTCAAGCTGTTATGTGTTGACCTTAATCCCTTCCTCAATTTAGTGGGCTTCAATTATCATATTCTCTAAATTTACCTTACGTTTGTTTTACTATGGTGTGTCCTGGAATTTTCTCTATTTCTTGTTTAAACCAACTCTTAAGATATGTTCTGTGTGGTTATTAAACTAAAAAAAAAAAAAAAAAAAGGACTTTTCTTCAAGGTCAGCAGACTAAGTAGTGGGTGAATGATTCTTACCAGCTCACACATATTAAACCCAATGTTAAAGACAATGAATATATAAAGATGGTGATGTAACCACTTAGAGTAGACATAAAATATGCAGCTGAATTGAATCAACCGATAATCATACATTCTGGCAATACATGCAGTAATTCTTTCAGGTTAATAGTTACTGTTTCCTTTTTATTTTTGTTGCTATTCCTTATATGGTTTACACAGAGGAAAACAATTGAAATCTTGACCAAGTTGGAGTTTTCTGAGTCTAGCCCAATAATCCAAAACCCAAATCCACTGCCAAGGATTTGATTCCAACTCAGTGTGGCCCTACAAGGCAGAGCAGAACTGGTCCACAAGGTTTCGGAGACTACATTTTTACAGGAGCAGACAGCCTCATCTTTCTCCCATGAAAACCTGCCCATCTTTCAGTTAGCAGCCCATGCCTAACCCACTGTACCACCAGGGCTCCTTTATCCAATGCTAGCCTTTATAATTATATAATATGTTCTATGAAAGTGTCCGGTGCTAATCAACAGGACCAAACTTTTGTTGCTGTTGTTAAGTGTCATGGAGTTGGTTTTGACTCATAGTGACCCTATACAGGGTTTTTGAGGAGCGGCTCGTGAGTTTGAACCACCGATGCTGCAGTTCAAACCAACCTTGTGGTCCAGTGCTTATCCTACAGTGCCACACCAGAACTATAAGGGACTTAAAGTCAAGTATTTTAGTACACCAAGAAGCCATTTTGCAAATCATTACCTGAGTGCATGCAGTATCATTCCGATGCTCCAATATGCATATACTTTGAATTAAGTGAACAATTTGACTCTTGTAAGATCTCAGAGATTGCTATAGAGTTTTTGTGATACATCAGTTATAAAGAATATATAGGTTACTGGAAGAAAAGTATCCTTTCATGTTTAGTTTTGGTCTTTTTCCCCTCCAAACTTTTATAGGGATTTATCAGAAGTTAGAAACTTTTATTTCACAACTCTTCTTGTGCTCCTAGTTCCCTAATGGAGTTGGAGGCCTTAACTAATAGTAAATGTGTTGCTGTTATTACTGTTAAGTGCCATTGACTTGGTGCTGACTCATAGCAACCTTATGCACAACAGAACAAAACACTGCTCGGTCCTGTGCCAACCTCACAATTGTTGCTACACTTGAGCCCACTGCTGCTGCCATTATGCCAACCCTTCTTGTTGGGGATCTTCCTCTTTTTTGCAGACCTTCCACTTTTCCAAGCATGATGTCATTCTCTGGGGACTGGTCCCTCCTGATAATATGTCTGATGTATAAGGCTTAAGAAATCTGCAAGACCCTTAAAAATCTACTACTTATAGAGCTGTGAATACCAGCCTGTGGCTATCACAAACTAAAAAGAGGAAGGCCTTCAGCAAGATGGATTAACATAATAGTTGCAGCAATGGGCTTAAACCTAGCAACAGCTGTGAGGCTGGCACAGGACCTGACAGTGTTTCGTTCCGTTGAGTGAGTGAGTTAGAAGTGACTCGATGGCACCGAATAACAAAAAGTACTCCTCGCAGTTTTTTTTTTTTTTTCTTTTAACTTTCTATTGTGAATTGAGTGAAGGTTTGCAGACAAGATCATTAATTTTACATTCAACAAATAAGACACTTTGCTTCATCTCAATGATAGTAAACCCCTCCATGCAACAGCAGTTATCCTGCTTCCTCCCTGTAGTTCCTATTTCCATTCCTCCCACTTCCCATCCCTTCTCACCTTTGTCCTTAGGTACATGTTGCTTCTTTGACTTTGAATGATTGACCATTCCATCATTCATAGTAAACATATTTTACTAGTGTTGTTCTCTCTTGTTAACTCGGGTGATGAGGAGGGCAATATACAAGAAGGGAAGGACAATATACAAGAAGAGGGAGGTTGGCAGAAGAACGATGAAGACAGGTGAAGACGCAGGGAAGTATACAAGGGCTAATATATATATATATATATATATATATATATATATATATATATATATATACACACACAACTTTGGAATGACAGTATCCTATGGGTAGATTCATGGACAGATACACATGTTGAATGGGTATGGGACGAAGAGTGGAATGTGTGTGTGTATGTGTGTATCCCACAGATATACAAGAGTTTGAAAGAGAATATTGGTACATGAAAACACAACTATGAATGTGGGGGAGTATACAGTGGGCAAAATGATGACAACTTCTTAGATATTATCAAACATCTTAAGGTAATGAGTAGTTAAGCCTTGGGGCTCAGGACCATAGGCTCAGGGAACACCATGGTCAACTGGCACAACATAGTCCACAAAGACAATGTTCTACATTCTACTCTGGTGAGTGGCCTCTGGGATATTAAAAGCTCATGAGTGGCCATCTAAGGGGCAGCTATTGGCCTCTCCATGTACAGAAGAAAGAAGAGTGATGAAAATTGTAGATACTTAGAATCAATTAGTCAAATGGACTACTGAAACATGTGAGTGTCAGTCTTCAGCACTCTAAGACTAGAAGACGAACCGGATGATGCCCAGCTATCACTACCAAGCATTTTGAAAAGAATCACATTAGAATGTCCTAGATAAAGTGGCAGAATATGTGAAACAAAATTAAAAATTGCAAAAAAAACAAAAAACCAGGTTTACTGGTCAGAAAGAAACTGAAGGAAGCTGAAACTATGGTCCTTGATCACCCTTCAGGTCTAGAAAGGAACTCACCTTCATGGCCCAATTTTCAGCCAAGCAGCAGATAAGTATACAGCTGTACAACTACACTAGGTAGGTATGCTCACTATGAAGGAGGGAACAGCCAGTTATTCAACATCAAAGGGCAACATGTACCTAAGGACAAAGGTGAGAAGGGATGGGAAAGTGGGTGGAATGGAGACGGGAGTCACAGGGAGAAAGTGGGATAATTGTTCCATGGAGGGGATTGTAGTCATTGAGATGAAACAAAGTGTATTATTTGTTGATTTTAACTGATGATCTTGTTTGTAAACCTTCACTCAATTCACAACAAAAAGTTTTTTAAAAAACACTTCTGGGTCTTGGTTTCCATTCTTGCCACTGTCTGGAATGTTTCTTTCCCATATCTACTTCTATAAAACTGTTTTAGACTCAGTTCCAATCTTACCTCTTGAACCACTTCAAGCTGAAATTAATACCTAATATGTGTGGGATTGTGTGTTAATGTGCTGGACTTCAAAGTTGTTTGAACCGCAAGGTCAGAGGTTCAAGCTCACCAGTCATTCCTTGGAAAACCTATACAGGGTTGCTATGGGTTGGAACCGACTCTACGGCACTTAACAACAACAACAATAACAACATTGTGTGGCACTGTACGATGACCACTGGACCGTTAACCACAAGGTTAGCAATTAAAACCTACCAGCTGCTCTTTGGAAACCCTGTACAGTGTATCTATGAGTTGGAACCAACTCGATGGCACTTCACAACAACAATATTACATTATCCACCACTCATCTCTCAGTTTGTCATAGTGTGGGTCTTGTATGATGCTATGATGCCAGAAGCTATGCTCTGATATTTTCAATATCAGCAGGGCCACTCACTCATGGTGGACAGGTTTCAGTGGAAATTCTATACTAAGACAGATGAGGGAAAAGGAGAGGCAGACTACTTTTGAATGTTTTGCTACGAAAATACCTTCTGAACATTAGAGGACTACTGTGAGGTACATGGCCAGAGGTGAACATATTATGCATACCATAAAAACATTGTCAGATACAGTGCTGGAATATGAGTCCCTTGGGTTGGAAGTCACTTAAAATACAACTGGGAAAAGAGTTGCCACCTCAAAGTACAGTCGACCATAATGGCATGAATGGAGCAAAGCTTTTGGGACCTTCATTTACTGATGAAGAGAGTAAATGAGGAGAAACAGCTGCAAACACCTATTAATAACCGGAACAGGGAATGTATGAAATGGGAATCTAGGAAAATTGAAAGTTAGAAACAATGAAATGGAAAGCATATAAGTTGATAACCTAGTCAACATGAGCTGAAATGGACTCGTATTGACCATTTTTAATCATATGCTGGGTACAACAAACTGAAGAGGAACAGTGTCACCTTCACTGTCAGAAAGATAATTTCAAGATCTAACTTGAAGTACCATGCTGTCTGTAATAGGATGATATCCATATGTCTACAAGGAAGACCAAGCAGCCCTGGTAGTGCAGTGAATTATGAGCTGGACTGCTAACCACAAGGTCAGTAATTGGAATCTACCAGTTGCTCTGTGGGAGAAACTTGAGACATTTTGCTCCTCAAAAGACAAACAGCCACAGGCCCGACTCAGTGGCACACAACCATCAACACCACCAGCACAGGAAGATCAAGGAGCCCTGGTAGCTTAGTGAGTTATGAGTTTGGCTGCTAACCTAACCTCAAGGTCAGCAGTTTGAATCCGTGGAAGAAAGATGAGGCTGTCTGCTTCTGTAAAGCCTTATAACCTCAGAAACCCTATAAAGGTTCACTATGAGTTGGACCAACTCTACCGCACACAACCACCACCATCACCATCACCACCACCACAAGGAAGACTAGTAATTATCAACACTATTCAAATGTATGCTCCAAACACTAAAACCAGTGGTGATGAAAATGAAGAATTGTATTAACTTCTTGAGTCTGAAATTGATCAAAATTTATTGATACTTACTGGTATTTGGGAAGGCGCTCTGGTAGCATAGTGGTTATGAGTTGGGCTGCCAACCTCAAAGTCAGCAGTTCGAAACTACCAGTGGTTCCACAGAAGAAAGATGAGGCGTTCTGCTCCCATAAAGATTTACAGCTTCGGAAACCCTGTGCAGGGTCTCTATGAGTCGGAACCCACTCCATGGTACTTACCAACAACAACAACAACAACTGGTGATTGGGATTCAAAGGTTGTCAATAAAGAGGAAGGATCAGTAGTTGGAAACTATGGCCTAGGTGATAGAAATGGTTGTGGAGACTGCATGACAGAATTTTGCAAGACCAATGACTTATCCACTTTAAATACCTTTTAAAAAAAATATAAAAGGGACTGAGACATGATTGGAATGGGGGGGTATCATGTTAGGATGCTGGAATGTTTCTTTATTACGTGACTAACCAAGGGGCTAGAGTTTTAGTCTGTGTTACAGGTCAAAAGCTCTCCAGTATGGATTCCAGCCTGACTAATTCGACCCTATAGCGAG